>NC_054868.1:3173509-3379943 GCF_018320785.1 Cheilinus undulatus
CAGCTGATGTAGTCAGCTGGTGCTGCTTAGCCTGGCCTTGCTGTGCCCCCCCCCCCCCCCCCCCCCCCGGTGGGGCCCACTTTGGGAACAACTGGCTTAAAGGGTTAACAGGCTCCACTAAAATAACATGTGCCGTCCAAACCTGTAGTCTTGGTGCAGTGTCTGTTACAACTGCACTGACTGAACACAAAGACTGTAAGTTTCACTTCCTCTCACTCTTTCTTCCTTTCACTTTCATTCTGAGCTGTGTGAGCTGCCTGTGGGTGGTGCTCAGAAAAAGCATATAAGGAACCACAGCAGACTGAATCAGCATATCCACCTCAGCTACAGCTACAGGATCGACTCCACTGTCTTTGACCTGAACGTGGACGGCTTAGCTTACAACCCTAACATGGCTGGCAGCTTCTACAACCTCAACAAGGCTCCTAACTACCTCTGTAAGTCATGATGATGAGTGCTTGTGTGACAGCTCAGTGATACTGTGATGAGATGCACAGTTTGACTCAGATATTGTACTGTTGCTGCTGCACTATTCTTGAAGAATACGGGGTATTGATAAAGCAGAACTGCTCTTTAACAAGAGCAAGAAATAACCTCACAAGTGTCTGAGTCTGTTTTGCCAAATGGGGCTCACCTGTGTGCAGTGAATGTGTTTCAGTGATTGTAGTATAAAGACAACTGTGTCTGGAAGGTCCAGGCACTAGTTAATTAGTATTCTTGGCTACCATTACACCATGAGGACAAAAGAACACTCCAAGCATTATTTTTATGTATAAATGCAGGTTTAATGTTTATTTTATTATTTTTTAGCAGAAAATGGACAGAAGCACCACCTATTGGCCACACTTGGCAGACATTTTACCTTTAGTTTTCTTTCAGTAGTCAACACGAACTACACTTCCCACAACTGAAACAGCACTGCTGCAGCCGACACTTCCTCCAACAATGCAAGTAACATCCTATTTGAAATGGAACAAAGTGAAGGCAGACAGTCAGATGAGGCAAAATGTGCCTTACAATGAGAAGTAAACAGAACGATCCATTTATCAAGCTTACAGAATTTGCAGGGAAGTCACACATTTTAGAAACGTTTATGACAGTCAAACATGATGGCGCTAATTGATCAAATGAGTGGGAGGGGACGGGAGTAGAAGGATTTAAAAAAGGGGAGTGGGAGCGGGAGTTATTCTTCTTATGGTATTTCTTTTACTCTGGTTTGGGATTGGAACAGGACAGGATTATTTCTGTGGGAGGGGGATGGGAATGAAAATCCTGTCACTCTCTAAAACACATGCAGTCAGTTGCACGCCAATACGTTTAACCCATAAACAACAACAGCACTTAGCTTCACATCAGCCCCGTTAGCTCTAAGTTAGCCCATTAGCACATTAGCTGCTACCATGACATAGCAGCTTACAACAGCCAAATACCATCCTCCACTAAAAACACCAATAAACTGTCCCAACAAGTAACTAACCAGTGCTCCGTTAACTAGACACCACCTTAAAACTCCGTACTACAAATGACTATCAAGTCTTACCGACAGTTGTCCCATACTAGTCCTCATAAACTGATGATCTCAACTGTAACCTCTACTAATGCACTAAATCCAACCATTAGGTTTCATCTGGAGAGAAAAAGTAAAGTTCAGTACAGTCCTCCTCTCATGGATGGCTCCTCCAACACTGCTGATGCTGATTAGGCAGGACGCCCCGAGCATGAAGACCCAGCTATGGTGATCCAAGCCGTTCTGCATGACGTGATTCTGTGTTGAATACGGTTCCACTTCATCAGAGAATTGGTCATAGGTAGATTTACCCACTCATAGAAATCCACGAAAATTCTCTATTTCTGTAGTAACTGACTCAAAATCCTTACATATTGTAGATGTAACAGTATAGTTTTCAGAAGCTCTGAACTTCCTCAGAGATCAGCTTTGTTTGACATAATCACCACCTAAATTAAGCATGTGTTGTGTTACGTACATAAATGACCCCAGCACTAAACAGAAAGTGTGTCATATTGAAATTACTATGAGTTTATTTTAAAGGATTCTTGCAATACAGTCCATCTTCAAGGTAACACAGTATATAATATCTAATTCACTATTAACTTATTACTAATTGGCATGTTTCAGCTGGAAATTTTGGCTGTTAATATTTTTATCTGCTGGACATCCGTCTGTGAAACCAACCAAAGACCAGTAAATGCCGGCTAACAGGAACTCTGCTTTAGCCTGTCATGCATCAGTGTGAATGTTTGTTTTTTGTCTAAACTGCCTCGAGCACAATGTACCAACAACCTGATGTTCACGTCCCTCATCGTCGGTGTCTGGTCAAAACCTCCTATTTCCATTTTTTCATGATTTTGATTTTTGTTTTCATAAATCAGTGCTGTTGGTCCCCCTTTACAGCTGTGAGTATATTTTTACAAATTTTAAACCAATAAATGAGTCCAGCAGAATGCTGACTATGACAATTTGGTGTTAAATCATGTGAAAAACACAGATTTCTTTTTCCTATTTCCTGAAAAGTTTTGATTTTGGAGATTGGAGGTCATGGCCAGACAGCGACGCCATTCTCTTTCACAGGAGCCAACGTAACCATAACCAACAACGAGGAGCTGAGGATAGTGATGGTGGGGAAGACTGGAACTGGGAAGAGCGCCACCGGAAACACCATCCTGGGTCGAGAGTGTTTCGAATCAAAGTTCAGCGCCAAGTCGATGACTGTGGAGACTACGAAGGGTAATGGTACAGTAGACGGTCAGAAGGTTGCTGTTATCGACACCCCGGGCTTCTTTGACACCAGATATGAGCTGGAGAAAACAGAGAAAGACATCGCTAAGTGCATCATGTATGCTGCTCCTGGACCCCACGTGTTCCTGGTGATCATCAGACTGGGCAGATACACTGCAGAGGAGATGAACACGGTGCAGAGGATTCAGGAGATCTTCGGCCAGGCAGCAGACAGATACAGCATGGTCCTCTTCACTCACGGGGACCTGCTTGAAGGTACCACCATTGAGGACTTTTTGGCTGAAAGCCCCGAACTGCAGGAACTCGTGGCCAGATGTAACGGGCAGTACCACGTCTTCAACAACAAGAACAAGGATTGTTTTCAGGTAAGGACGACATGGTTAACACTCCTTTTCCATTAACAGCAACTCTGGTCCATTAGTATCAGGTATGAAACTCTGCCTGAATACAGGTGTACTCATTGATTTGTAGTCTTAACCTCATATTAAAACAGCTGTTAAATAGTGCTTTTATTATTGATGCAACATCTCCAAAATAAAACCAAAACTCGCGATCAGATCTGCCGTCATCTTCTCCAGAATGGAGAATTGCAATTCCCCTTTTTACTGGTATCACTTAGAAAATCCCTCAGTATTCAGCGGCCAGGCTTCATACTGGCTTTAAGAGATCTGTTCAATGCATACTCAACCTGCAGCTCTCAGGCTGCATGTCGCTCTTTAGTGGCCAATTGTGGCCTTAAATGTTATCATCAGTAAAGATTCATAGCAAGTCACATCAAAAGATCTGTTTTCCTCACAAAGAAAACAGGCTTTCAGTGCCAAAATTTAAACAGAGGAACATGCATGAGAGAAAGAGAGCAGAGGATGTCTGTTGTTGGTGCATCTCTTCAGGAAGTTTATTCATTGAATGTTCTGTCTTGTGTTTGAACTAAAACTAATTATGCCTTTAACATAACACTTTTATTCAGTCACTTCCTGCAGATCCTCTCCCATAACTGTATTTTATGATGATGTTTTTGCCAATTTAATCCATTTTTGGTTGTTTTTTGCCACTTTTAACCCATTTGTGTTCTTTAAAAATCCAATTTCAACACCTTTTTACCATTTCTTGCCATTATTTTCTAATTTAAGCAATTTTTCACCCATTTTAAATATGTTTTTAACAAAAGTTCTTTTCATTTTAAGAAGGCTATTTACGACACATGAATAGATAGAGAGATTATTTCTTTCTTGATAAGAGTGGTTATTATTTAGGTCAAATATGAAATATGGTTTTCACAGCGCAACTTCACAGTGGATCATGATTTTCCTGACCTCCATGGACCCCACTTTGGCTGGGTCCCAGAAACCTTTCCCCTTATCCCTCTTTATGGGCGGCCTTGTCTCCACATGACTATTCTTGAATGTTCCTGGCTGTGTTCAACCACCTTCAGGTGCAGTGGGGGTCCCTGGTCTCTGGTACCTTTACTCTGGGGGTCCCTGGTCTCTGGTACCTTTATTCTGGGGGTCCCTGGTCTCTGGTACCTTTATTCTGGGGGTCGCAGGCTAAAAAGCTTGAGAACCACTGCATTAATGGATATGTTTTCCAACACCTTTTCCCTGAACTCACCCCAACATATAGACATTTATTACCAACTCATGAACTCACTGAGACTGTTATTAAAAAAGGAAAACTTAATAAAGGTTCAGGAAAGGATAGACAGAGGGTCTTCCAAAGACAGCAGGGACATAAAGGAGAGTGAGGCAGATAGTAAGTGCTAATAAATGCTCTACAACTCATAATAGAATATTAATGAAGTATTTTATGGTGTCATATAGAATTTTGCATGCACTATGCACATGCCTCACCTTTAACCCTTAGGGCTGAGCCCCCCATGACGTCCCTTGGATCATCCCAGTCTTAGCTTTTTAACAGTGGCTCCCTGTTAGTTTTAGAATTAGTTTTGAGATTTTACCCATCACTTATAAAGCATGTAGAGGCCTACCTCCAAGTTTTCAGACTATGATTGCATCGTTACATTTCTAATCCTTGCATCTCTACTCACAGGTCCCTGAGCTGCTCCAGAAGATCCGAAGTATGGTCCAGAAGAACGGAGGGAGCCACTACACCAACGAGATGTTCCAGGAGGCCGAGAGGGCCCTGGAGGAGGAGAGACAACGCATCCTGAAGGAGAAAGAAGAACAAATACGCAAAGAAAGAGAGGAGCTGGAGAGGAAAGTCAAGGCTCTGTATGAGGAGCAGATGAAGAAGATGACAGAGCTATTCCAGGCTGAGAGAGAAAGTGAGAGGAAGGAGAGAGAGGAGGAGAGGAGGAGGGAGAGGGAGGAGATGGACAAGGAGAGAGAGAGGGAGAGACAGGAGAGGGAGGCAGAGAGGAGGAGAGAGAGACAGGAGAGGGAAGAAGAGAGGAGACGGATGAAGGAGAAGTATGACAATGATCTCGAAGTGAAGAGGAGAGAACTAGAGCGCAGACGTAGGACCAGGGGCAGAGGGGAAGCCGTATCCTCCAACCCCTTTGTTCTTCTGCTGGTGTCAGTGATTGGAGGTCTGTTCGGATGCTTGTTTGGTTGACAGTATTTTTTCTCAGTTTATTTTGAGGAAGCCAGGCTTAAACCTGACCTTATTAAACCTTGCGCTGGAGGCTGGCCAATCAGAGGATATAGCACCAGTCAGCCCAACCCCTTTAAAAGCCTGGACTGCCAATATTTGGAGTGCAGCTTCATTTTGTTTCAGCTCGCCGCTGTACCTCTTGTGTCTGTTCTTATTTTTTTGTGATTACATTTGTCTAGACACTTGTTTCAATTAATGGGTCAGGTAATAGTTTAGTTTTCAGCAGACAAATTCACACGTAGATTTTGTTATGTCTGTTTAGACACACAAGGTTACAGCGTGCTGTTATTTGTTGTTAGCTTTGGTTAGTAAGTGTAGTTAGTTAGGATTTAACATCATTGCTTTTTTTTAAAGTAGTTAGTGTGTAAACAGGGCTCTCCTGGCCAAAGTGAGGCCTTAGGCAGACTCTGATATGAGGCCCCCACTGCCCTCACCACCACCGACCACCATCGCCCCAATACTCACACAAAATAACTTTATGACATATTATTATAACAATTAATAGAAAGTCCTTGAAATTTAGCCTGAGTTAGATGAGTTAATCGATCACAAATGGCGCTAATGTCCAAAAATAAGGTATCTGCAGGGTTAATTTACAAATGTAAATTAAGGAAAAGTCTGTTTGGTCAATGTAGATATGCATAACCTGGATATTTAATTTGTTGCACAATTATACTTCTTTTGTAATAAATAACTTTATTTCACCAACAATATCTGGTTTTGTGCTGCTCTTTACTCTGAATGTGCTGGGTTGCACATTCATGGATGTCCTTCTTCATTTATGTCAAAGTAATCAAAGCAAGCAAATGAAATATTTGAAGCATTTTTGTAGGTAACAGCCAGAGAACGACAGGGTATGCACAAATGTTAAATATTAATACCCAAAAAGCCTACAAAACTTCAGATTTCAAACTCTGCTCATCATTATATTTGAACGTGTGTCCAGGCCAGGTTGAACTTAGAAAAGAAAAGTAAATGCTCAATATTGTTGCAGTGTCTGTTATTCTGTCATAATTCTGACCTTTTTATTTATAGCATGCCATTTAACCGCACAGAAATACATGAACTTGTTGTTTCAATACGTCCACACGGATCTACCGTGAAGACAATTTTTATTCTTTATTCTTATTGACATCCAAATTCACATCTCAAAGAATGAAAGCCATTTGAAATGTATATATCATATTCGATGCACACTCTTAGACTGGAACAACACTGCTCTCGCAGTAAAGCTATCTCACTTCTACCAGATGAATCCAAACTTTCCCTGCTTGCTATTCACCTTGTTTCAAATACTTTTGACAGAGCTTAGAAAGAGTTAATAATCATGTTGTGCAAAAATCCAGTGGCGTGCACAGACTATTTCAAGGGCAGGGGTGAAAAGAAAAAAAAGAGCACATACAGCACTGAAGAGGGGTGGGGGTCTTCCCCCAGAACATTTTCAATGAAGTAGATGCCATTTCCTCTATTCTAGTGCATTTTAACACCATATTAGCACCAGATGATCCAAACTGGTTCTGTGAGATATAGTTCTGGCTCAATATAGATCAATTTAGTTTAGTGTGTTTTTTCCTCCAAAGAGGGCAGTTACCGTGGAGTTACCAGGAGGGCACTTCATCACACGTTTTTCCTCACAAGAGGGCACTTTAACACACATTTTGGCTTTCAAGGGCACTTTAACACACATTTTGGCTATCGAGTGTACTTTAACACGCATTTTGCCTCCCAAGAGTACACTTTAACACACATTTTGGTATTGAGAGTGCACTTTAACACACATTTTGCCTTCCAAGAGGGCACTTAAACACACATTTTGTCTCTCGAGGGCACTTTAACACACAATTTGCCTCCCAGGAGGGCACTGTAACACACATTTTGGCTATTGAGTGCACTTTAACATTCATTTTGCCGCCCAAGAGGGCACTTTAGCGCGTGTTTTTCAACAGTTGGGCCGTGAGGGGGGCGACTGCCCCCCGTGCACTCCACTGCAAAAATCACTTCTTCAGGCTTTTCTAACAAAAATATTTACCCCAGGCCTGTCCACAATTCCCTCAAGTACCAGAAAAATCCATTCCCTCCCCTCCTCTCTCATCTACTTTCAGAAAATGTGTGCCGAAACAAGCCTGTCTTAGATTTTCCCTCATGATGTCATGTGGGGAGTTAGCCCCGCCCCTGGGTTCAGTTGGCCCTCCCCGCTTGGCAGAAAGTTATCCCACCTCTACTGGTCCTGGAGAGGAGGATCAAGAGAGCCACATCCATTTCCTGAGAGGGGCGGAGTCAGACAGCTCATTTAAAGACACAGAAACAGCTTGTTCTGAGCAGGGCTGAAACAGAGGGGTTTTTAGACATGGGACCTCTGAGACTGATATATAAACTTGTCTTTAAAGGGTAAAATATGTCCCCTTTAATTTATTTAAAGACTTTCATCTTTATAATGACAGTTTTGGTCATTTATTTGAGGCCCAGTGACGGCCCCTCCCTCCACTGAGACCCTGGTTACTCGGTCCCACTCTCCCCTCTCTGTAACGCCCCTTGCGTAGGCCGGCTGAATCGCAGCCATCACACCGGCTCTCTCTGTTGGGCTGAGTCACTCGGATGCCTCGCGCGTTCCCGCTTTAAAGGCACACGCCCGCGCGCGCGCACGGAGCATGTTTGATCCTCGTCTGTGTCCGTACAGCGCAGCGGCATCATCTCAAGGACAGGCTGTGTGTGCGCTCTCTCAGGGAGGTAACGACATGTTCCTGCTGCTGTCGTGGATGTAGAGCCTCTGACAGGTACGTTTACCTGGGATCATGTTAGCGGGGCATGACGGAGGGACAGGATAGGGCATAAAAAGGCGCGTGTTTGTGTCCGTTTGGTGTTCATGGGAGCGTAGATTAAAGTCTGACCCCGTCGTGTCCGCACAGTTATGGGACATCAACGGATTATTATGGTGTTTCTCTGCAGCTCTCCATAAATCATCCCTAACTCAGCATGACAAAGCAGTATGGCCTCTTCAGTGTTAATGTGGGAATTCTCACTCTGACAGTGTTTACATTATCACAGATTTCAGTAGTCAATCCTCTCTTTAAAGAGAGATGGCTCTAGCATGGACGGATGTCAGATGGACAGCAACAAACAGCAGACTCAGACAGCCAGAGTTGGATAGCTTTTATATTCAAAACTTGCAGACAGTGTGTACGAGTCTGTCTTCAATTATTGCTGGATTACTTCCTCTCCAGCACACTTACCTCATGCAATAGGCGTGTTCATAGATGTAAGTCTTTTTGACACGACTGGTAATAGAATAGCAGAGATGGCTTCATTTATTCCAAAGGAGTTATGATGGTAGGTATAAGTTAATGGGCCTGTCAGATCGTTGGTGTTGGCATTTTATTTTACTGATAAATGATGAAACAAAATTATTGTAATGTGTGCCTCTTTGACTCCTCTAAGGTGTGTCTTCCCCTCTGGGATGTCTCCCCTAATGTCCCTCCTACAACACTATCAGTTTGACTAGATGTCACATGACTGCCAGCCAATCAACACTTAGGCCTGGGCGGCACTGACTCAGGGAGTGTAGGCATTCCTCTGTCCCATTAGCTAGAGCTAAATTATTTATTTTGCTAATTTTTCACCATGCAATTTTTATTTTCCCACATTGAGTACATCTTGTCTGTCATAATAAATGCATATAAATTCCAAATATTGGAATATGCGTCTCATGAACTACTAATAATGGATATCGTCAACATCGTCTTGAAAAACATTATTGCTTGAGCCTTATGCTGCGTTCCAGTTGTACTGGGAAGTTGGAATTTCCGAGTTCCCAGTCGGAAAATTTCATCTGGAACACCCCCTGAAAGTCGGTCGACCCTCACCGACCCCGACTTGACCACAGCGTCATAATCCAAGATGGCAGCGTGGTGCATCAACAGTAGTGAAAGATCTCGTAATGTCTTATTTATTAGCACTTCTGTTTTGTTTTTGTGAAATTAAATTAGTGGTATACGTAGTACTGTCCAACGCCTATCTGTGGACATGGTACTATGGTGTTTGCATAACTAACAACAGCTAACAACGGCTAAACATTACAACAATAGCAACAACAACAGGTTTACTGGAACACCGTCAACTTGGGTGTGACGTCATTCCCAGCTGCGACTTCCGAGGTAAATGGAACGCAGCATTAAATAACATCTTCTTCAGGCCAATGGGCTCAGTCTCAGGACCCACCACCATCTCCTGAATGAGCAATCAGGACCCAAATTCCTAACCTTCTAAAGCAGATGGATTCGCCTGTTTCCGTGTTTCTCACTGCTGAATCCATCTTGCAAAGCTCCCGTCTGAACCGTTTGGGCCCTGTAAGAGAGTGGCAGGACCAATCAGCGACGAGGGGCAGTACTTTCAGGTGCGGCGGAGTCGTGATGTAAGCAAGCAGCAAGAAGAGGCCGGCGCAATTATGGCGGAAGAGATTAGCGTGGATGCTGCTAAAGCGCCAGTTTTACCAGAAATTGACAAAATTTCTTCGTTGAAAGAAGAACAAAGAACAGCAGTGAGGTGTTTTCTTTTCAAAAATGACAAAAGTCGTGTACTGACATGTCTGTAGTCGCCATGGTTCACGTTATGTAGTTCTCTATGGGATTTACACCTCGGTAGCGTCTACGTCACGTGTTTTGTTGCTCTGATTGGCCCGTAAAGATGTGACAGACAGAGTGTTCATCCAGTCATCCCCAGAGTGTTTTGTCAAAGCCTCTGCCCTTTCCCAAACACCGTCTATGGAAGATTCTCCAGATGGATGTGTGAAACAAATCCATCCAGCACGTCAGGTTACCAAATTCCTGAAAATGTTCAAGAACTTTGATTATTCAAAAAAAGAGTATTAAAGTTTGTACATTTATATAACAAAACATGACAAAACAAAGCAACAGGACACACATGTCCTAACAGCAACCTTAAACTTGGTCTGTTCCCTGTGATAGGACATGCATTTTGATTGTTTCCTGTATATTTAGAGAAATTAATAAATTAAAATTGGAAAACCGTTTTTTTTTTCAATAAGACAGGGTGTTAAAGATCTTGAGAAAATGGCCAAAATATACCGATATAACATGTATCTATCTGCTCAGACCTTCTGTACAGCACATACTTTATGCCGCAGCGTTTATTTTCTCCAGAGACCTGTGCGACTGACTAAAAACTGTTATGTGACCCACACTTTCGTACTGACCCACCACCGATCAATCTTCACATCAACTAAATCCTAAATATGACACAAATCCGGACTTTGACGTGGCTGGTCCATCAGTTCCAGTCCTCTAGATTTTTATTCTCAATAGTCAGGATCGTATCCTGGAATTCCCTGATATTTTTTCTTAAAGTGGCCATGATACTCTTCAGTAAATATGAAAAGGGGGATCCAGAATCCAAGTTAGCAAAACTCATTAAATTCCAAAAAAGTTGGAGCGCTGTGTAAAATGTAAACAAAAAGAGAAGTCAGTGATTGTCAAATCACATTAACCCATATTTTATTCACAGTAGAACATAAACAACATTTCAGATGTTAAAACTGAGACATTTTATTGTTTCATGAAAAATATTGGCTCATTCTGAATTTGATGGCAGCAACACATCTCAAAAAAGTAGGGACAGAACCATGTTTACCAGTGTGGAGCATCTCCTCTTCTTTTAACAACAGTCTGTAAACATCTGGGAAGTGAGGAGACCAGTTTCTGGAGTTTCTGTGAGAGGAATGTTGTCCCATTCTTTTGTTATGTAGGATTCTAGCTAGGGCTGAATGATTTGCAAAAAAAGTCTAATTGTGATTTTTTTTCACCCCAATATTGCGATTGTGATTTAATATGCGATTATTCTTGGGTTAATATTATGTATTTTTGACAAAGTCAAGCAATAAACAATTCAATAAATAACACCATATATATTGAAAACAATGCAATTATTTCCAAAATAATTAATCCATAGCAGCATGAACCTTAGGGTGGGGGTGCAACAAGCATTATGCTAGAAAGGAGGCGGCTGGGGTGGGGGAGGTGAGGCTGGCTACCAGCTGATCAAAGTTGGGGTGTGACTTTTGTGAGGTAATGCTAGGCTTCATCAGTTTTAGATAGAATGAGCTAACTGTCTTGGCTCATATTGCTAATGTGATGTCATTTGCTTTGTTTAAGGGCATTATCATTTTTATGTCACTTATTTTAAATAAGAAAAACATCCATAAAACAACAAAAGGAGGATTTTCTTAAACCATTATTTAAAAAATGACACTTGAATGTTTGCATAATTTAAATAAAATCTCTGCCATTGCAAAAATTGATTTATTTAACTGTCATTTTGACACGTTTTAAGTTAAAGAAATATTGCAACTTCTGCGATTTGAAAATTGCTGCAGGCCATATTGCGATTTAATCTAATTTGCAATTAATTTCCCAGCCCTAATTCTAGCTGCTCAACAGTCCTGGGTCATCTTTGCTGGATTTTTTTTTTTTTTTGTTTTATGATGCTTCAAATGTCTTCTGTTTGTGAAAGGTCTGTGTTTCCCACACCATCAGCACTAATGCAACCCCATACCATCTGTGCTGGGTGGTCCCTCTCCTCTTTATTCCACAGATTTCCAAAAAGATTTTCAAATTTTGATCCATATCAACACAGAACAGTTTTCCATTCTGCCTCTGTCCATTTTTCAAATGTTTTGCTCTGGAATTACTAAATCTCTAGATCCTTGGTTCCCAACCTGGGGTCCGGGACCCCTTAGGGGGGGCGCCAGAGATCTTAGGGGGGGCGCGAGGCTTTGTCTGCTCTGAGGCTGCCAAAAATAGGTTTGCAAATATTGACTAAAACCATGATAAAGCAGTTATAAAGTAGTTCATACAGAGGTCTTTTGTTAAGAAAAGTATGCATGGATCTTTTTTAGGGTTTTATCAGTGGAACAATTAAAATCTATGTTGATTTTTGGCAGCAATGTGTCACTTTTTCTTCTCTCTTGGGTCCTAGGTTGGGAAACACTACTCTAGATTAAAAAAAATGAAACACACACAGAGCTGTTAAAGAAGGATTCCTCATGAAATGTCCTGGTAAATATTTTCCCAAAAGATCAAATTCAAGCATTTAATTTGAAGATAAAGTACTTTGGACGATCTATTGTTATGAATCTTAGCGCCCCCTTGTGGAGGAAGTATGTTGTGTGTTGTCCCATGTAGAACTCCGGTAATCTGGATTGGATAGTCTCTAAAATCTCTCTCTCTGTTTCTCTCACTATTATTGTCTGTCCTCTTTATTAGGAGGTCAGTGATGACATCACTCACGTATCATATGACTGGTCCTGATTCCTAACCACATCGCCATGGCAACAGGACGAAAAGGTAAGACAGTCCAGCGCATGTTCATGTGTTTGTGAGTGTTCCTGCTGACCTCGAGTAGTTTAGCCTTCATGCAGTTATGCCTCTCTGCAGACACCAGGGGGCAGTGTTCCTCCTCCTGATGTTAAGGCACTGTCTGCAGGATTCTACAGAGATATTTTATGATGGGTCACAAAAATGTAAAGGAAGCAAAATGTTGTTGTTTTCTGAAATTAACAGCTCTCTTTGACCTCTGGATATGTAAATAAAGGCATGAGCTTAAAAAGTATGTATGAGCAGAGAGTGTGGACTCTTTGTTTCTCTTTTACACTACTTAAAGATACAGTATGTAGATTTTTTGCTCTGAAGTATCTATATTAATTTAGAATGTGGCCATCCCTATGTTATGTTTATTACTTTAATTGAGGTCTTACAGTATCTTAGTTATTTCCTACAGTTTTTAAAGACAGAGAAATGAGTTTTAATAATTATTACAGGTTGTGTCTTGTCATGGAGGCTGCTGTAGGTTGTGAGTTTTATCACCCAAACTTGTAACATGGAAACCCCCCACACTCACATTTCCAGCGAGTTAAGACCATCACATAGCTGCTCATAGCTGCCCACCTCCACAGCCTCCTTCTCAACGCTACTTTTTGTTTTGAACCGAGGACTCAGCACATCATAAATAGAAAATAGAATACTTTTTGTTTTAATTTATAAATTACTCATATTTAGGGAGAAATACAGTGAAACCAGCACTCCGCGTTTGCTGGAAGCAATCTCACAATGTGCATATCCTCTGGTATTGCCTCCAGTGCAAATGTGCATTTTGGGACCGCTTGCAGCATGAATGTGGAAGTGCCTTTCTAAAAATATTTCTTCCTCATTATGAAAAAATTGGTGAATGAAAACAAAATATTAGTTTTCTGTTCCTTATTCGTCTTATGAGGTGTCATACTTATTGACCAAAGTCCTCAATTCAAAGCAAGAAGTAAGCAGAGATGGGTGGAGCTGGGCAGAAATGGGCGGGGCTGAGCAGAGATGGGTGGAGCTGAGTCGAGACGGGCAGCACTGGTCTGTTGACATCACCCTGTGCTATTGTTTTTGTTGAGTGCCCCCTGGTGGCAGAATTTTTTTTACATACTGTGCATTTAAGACTTAATACCTGATTGATAAGTGATAGCTCTGGAAAACATATCTTAATTTTTTTTTATTATAGTTTTAGATATTTATATATTTCACTTTTTATTTCCATTTAGTGCTTGTTTTTTTTAAGTGTTCAGTATGTTGAGAGTTTAATAAATGTACCTGTTGGAAATCTGAGGTGAGCCTATTCTTAAACCTCACTATCTCATGTATTGATCATTACAATGCAGGGGATGCCTGACACATTATCTAAAAACGCAGAGTAAAGAAAACAGTAGGTGAAGAAAGAGAGAGATAGCAGGAGTAGTAGTGCATCATTACAAGACATGACCTTACAGGAGTGTTTAAGTGTAGTCCCTCAAACATTGAACTTGTATATTTTTGTTGTGTATAGATATATGGTACATATACAGTACTGCACAGAGGTTTCAGGCATGTTTGGGCCAAATTTGAGACTGAAATAAGGCGTGTAATGGCGAGTACGCCCACCAGAGGGCCCCATCTGGCGGGAAGGAGGATTGAAACAACCCAGATCATGCTCTGGATGTCTTTGTACATTACCAAGGGCATGGGAAAATAATCTGATGAAAACAAAACGAAACAAAAAACACAGCTTTAGGACGGAGTTATGGGTAGATGTGGCACTTAAGCATAGCCTAGGGTACTGTTAGGGTGGGTAGGAGGGTTGCCACAACCCCCTGGTTGTCGTGTGTGTGTTCTAAGCACCTGAAAAGCACCTTCTGGGTGTTTTAAAAAGCTTTTATTCTGTTTTTGTTGTCAGGCTCCACCTCCAAGGCAGGTGGGGTGCGTTTCCCCGATGACGATGAGCCCCCTGGCTCTCCAACACGCAGAGATGACCAATCAAACCTCTCTAGTCTCATCGCTATCCTGGAAAAGGACGGGAGCTACTTGGTCAAGGTTTGCCTCAGATTTCACTCTGAGTGTCAGTTAGCTTCACGATGCTTCTCATAAGCTGAAGGGGAATCAGGTTGTCCACATTATATAACCAATCTTCTCTGCCTCACCAGGCTGGTTTCCTGAAGAGCCATCACTGCTATGAGATCGTCTTCACCGTTCCCGATGTTCCCACAGTGGGAAAAGAGCTCTCCTGTCTTCCTTCCTGCTCTCCCTCTCGGAAACCCCCCAGCCTCAGGATTCACAGAATAAACTCCACATTAGAGGGTACGTTCACAAAATGCAACGACGTATTTCCTCTAAGTCCCTACTTTTAAAATCAAAAAAGTAAAAGTTGAAATTGAAATGGACAATTTTTAAGTCGCTGTTTGGGTCTAACCACAAGATTATAGTAACGCAACACAGAACGAGAACTGTGCATACAAAGAGATCAGTATAGGAGGTATGGCCATTACATAGCCAGTGTTAGAGGGATATTTAAAATTGTGATGGCTCCTCTTGAAAATAATTTTAAACAATGGCAAAGGGTAAGAGGGCTATATGTGACCAAAATGGCTTTAAGTAAGCATCATGACTTGTCCATGCGTTATGCCGGTATCAACCAGAGTATATGAAGATAAAGGGAGACGTTTACACCCAGACGCTTAGCAGAGACTGAATTTAAAATTTGCTCTCCACCTCTCTAAATTGGCACAGAGCTATCAGGCATGAGTGGGTGCTGTATGAAGCTCTCTGTCAGGTTGGATGGATCCAGAGGGATTTTAAAGGACTGACGGAGCCACAGGCTCACAGCACAAACCAGAGTGCCACATTCTAGGAATTTGGCAAAACACAAACTGAATTCAAATAAAACACAACGGAGTCAGAGAGCAAGGTTTAAGTGTGATGTTTTAAAAATGCATCCAAAAATAACAGACCCAGTGTGTAAAGGCCTATAGTGATGTACTATATTGCCAAAAGTATTCGCTCACCTGCCTTGACTCGGATATAAACTTAAGTGACATCCCATTCTTAATCCGTAGGGTTTATTATGACGTCGGTCCACCCTTTGCAGCTATAACAGCTTTAACTCTTCTGGGAAGGCTTTCCACAAGGTTTAGGAGTGTGTTTATGGGAATTTTTGACCATTCTTCTAGAAGAACATTTGTGAGGTCACACACTGATGTTGGACGAGAAGGTCTGGCTCTCAGTCTCCACTCTAATTCATCCCAAAGGTGTTTTATCAGGTTGAGGTCAGGACTCTGTGCAGGCCAGTCAAGTTCATCCACACCAAACTCTCTCATCCATGTCTTTATGGACCTTGCTTTGTGCACTGGTGCACAGTCATGTTGGAACAGGAAGGGGCCATCCCCAAACTGTTCCCACATGGAATTGTCCAAAATCTCTTGGTATGCTGAAGCATTCAGAGTTCCTTTCACTGGAACTAAGGGGCCAAGCCCAGCTCCTGAAAAACAAGCCCACACCATAATCCCCCCTCCACCAAACTTTACACTTGGCACAATGCAGTCAGACAAGTACCGTTCTCCTGGCAACCACCAAACCCAGACTCCTCCATCAGATTGCCAGATGGAGAAGCGCGATTGGTCACTCCAGAGAACATGTCTCCACTGCTCTAGTGTCCAGTGGTGGCGTGCTTTACACCACTGCATCTGACGCTTTGCATTGCGCTTGGTGACGTATGACTTAGATGCAGCTGCTCGGCCATGGAAACCCATTCCATGAAGCTCTCTACCACTGATCTTGAGCTAATCTGAAGGCCACATGAAGTTTGGAGGTCTGTAGCCATTGACTCTGCAGAAAGTTGGTGACCTCTGCGCACTATGCGCCTCAGCATCCTCTGACCCCGCTCCGTCATTGTACATGGCCTACCACTTGGTGGCTGAGTTGCTGTCGTTCCCAATGGCTTCCACTTTGTTATAATACCACTGACAGTTGACTGTGGAATATTTAGGAGCCAGGAAATTTCACCACTGGACTTGTTGCACAGGTGGCATCCTATTACAGTACCACGCTGGAATTCACTGAGCTCCTGAGAGTGAGCCATTCTTTCACTAATGTTTGTAGAAACAGTCTGCATGCCTAGGTGCTTGGTTTTATACACCTGTGAACATGGAAGTGATTGGAACACCTGATTTCAATTATTTGGATGGATGAGTGAATACTTTAGGCAACATAGTGTACATGGTGAAAACTTCTTCCCTCTTCCCTCTTCCCTCTTCCCCTTGTATAAATCCCTTTTCACACTTCTTTTTCTCTTAAACTGCGTAGTATTTTCTCCTGTTTTGTTTCTGCAGGCTCTTTTTATGTGTCCCACTTTTCCACAGTTGTGACATTTTTCATTGGTCAACCTGCAGTCTTTGGCCAGCTGGTTTTCTCCACTGCATGTGTAGCATTTTTTAACGTACGGATGGGGCTTTGGTTATGTGTCACTAAAGCTTTCATTCCATGTAAATTCAAAATTCAACCGATCTCGCAACGACATTGTCAACAAATCACCAAAGTTACAGTCCTGCACCAGCTTTCTCACTCCACTCTGGTACCCTCTGTTTGCACTAAGATGCAATAACATTCCACAGTCACTTCTAGGCCCCGAGTAATGACGTTTTAGGATTTTATTGAAAATCTGTGCATATTTACGATTTTTTTTGATTGCCCCAGTTTTGAACCAGAACACCAAAGAAGTCTACTGAGAGGGATCAAGGACAATTGGAACAACGGTCTGGCATGCAAATTGACACAGACAAACAGACGGACGCATCACCAGTTATAGTAGCGGGATAAGAAGTCAACCAAAATAAAACATGAGTGACATTTTCAAGTTAACATGAATACAATTACCAGAAAAATGCAAACTGAATTAGACATATGATATATTCTGGTTTATCAAAAAAAGAAATTGAACACCAGTGGTTCTCTACACAGTCTTGCAGCTGTAATCCAACCCAGAGACACGGTACTGCTGGGTTGTCTGATTCGCTTTGCCTTCCAGGCTGGCTCTGCGCACTTTTGATATTGATTCATTCACAGATCAAGCCATATGCTGTGTTGTTGTGTCTGCAGTCAGACAAAAAACAAAGAGACTGTGCATTAACATGAGCTCTGGTTTCAACATCCTCGCACTCATGCACAGAGAAACTGGGGCCGGGGTTTTGGGTTTCCCTTTTTTTCTGAGAACACAGGAAGATTATTGGACTAAGGAAAGGTCGGCAGCTCTTGGATTTCTGCTGCTTTCATTTTCATTTTGTCCATCTCTGGATCCAGAAAAAAAGAATAAAAAAGGGACAGAGATAGAAAAAAGGCTCTGTTTGTCAGTTATTGCATCACTCTCTTTATATCAATAAGAATGAAATATTTATATCTTATATTCAAAATGTATCTTATAAATTGTGTCATTCATTTACTGTTCTTATTGTGCCATTTGCAGGTTATAAGTCTACTGTTTCATTTGTTCCCGATGTTTCTATCTGGGCCTGATGTTTGATGATGGGCTGTGACCATGCAGTCGGACCAAGATCTTGATATTTGGATATTTAAATTGTAGACTGACCAACAAAATATGAAATAAGCCCACCTAGCCCTTTGTGTATGGTCTACCTGTATCTGAAAACATAAAAACTGATTGTCTGATGGGAAACGGTGAAAAATTGGTATGTTATGTCACCTTTAAGGATGATATTTACTTGAGTTGTTGATCATAACTCACAAAATAACCCTCATTTTAAGCTGAACAGCAGCTTGCATGGAGGCGAGGTCTTGACTAGCTTCCAGCCTTCATGCCAAGTGCTCCAAAGCGTCTGCATGAAGCCTGGGCATCAAATATTCACCCTGCAGCTCAGCGGACTGACACTGCTTCAAAGAAGTGCTTCGTGAGCATTTCCTGCAAACTATCAAGACATTTCAAAGTGAAGCACATGAAGAATAACTCTCCTCCTCTCTGTCAGCACCTCTTCTGATGACCTTGCAAACTGAAAAAGGAAAATATCCATCCCTTCTTTTAAGATAACCCCTCCTTCACTTGCTCTCTTTTAGTGTTGCTAATTGGCTCGAAACACATCCTTACTCTCACAGGAAACTAACTAGTCCATAGAAATATCATAGGAGTGAATCTAAAAGCTGTTGTCCTCCTTTCAGGGGTGAAAGTGTTGTGTGAGTACAGGACTAACCAGGAGGGGGTGCTGCAGGAGGAGATCACTCTGGCTACCAAAGGGAGGAAGGACACCAACCTGAAGGTCAGACTGCAGGCCAAGGTCATTGGTAAGTACTTCTACTGCTGCTACTATTCATGGACAAGCTCATAAAAATGGGTCATAAGAACAAACCCAATCCAAAAAAGTTGAGGTGTTTTGTAAAATGTAAATAAAACAACTATCAGCTGTTGAAACTGAGACATTTTACCATTTAATTAAAAATAAAAGCTCATTTTGAATTTGGTGGTGGCAGCTCATCTCAAAAAAGTAAGGACAGGGCCATGTTTACCATCCCGTCTTCTTTTAACAACAGTCTGTGAGCGTCTGGGAAGTGAGGAGAGCAGTTGCTTGAGTTGCTGATGTAGGATTCTATCAGCTGAATAGTCCTGGATCTTCTTTGCTGATTTTTCATTTTATGATGCTCCAAATGTTTTCTATAGGTGAAAGGTCTGGACTGCAGGCAGACCAGTTCAGCACCCAGACTCTTCTCCTGTGAAGCCATGCTGTTGTGATGGATGTGGTATGTGGTTTAGCATCGTCTTGCTGAAATAGTCAAGGCCTTATCTGAAAGAAACGTTGTCTGGATGGGAGCATTGATAATGTCTTCCCAGATGTTTGAGCTGCCCACGCCATAGGCACTAACCCAACCCCATACCATCAGAGATGCAGGCTTTAGAACTGAGCCAGGAGAACAAGCTGGATGCTCCCTCTCCTTTTTAGTCCACAGGGCACAGCATCCATGGTGTCCAAGAAGAATTTCAAATTATGATTCATCTGACCACAGAACAGTTTTCCATGTAGCCTCAGTCCACTTTGAATGAGTTTTGGCCCAGAGAAGACGGCAGCATGTTTGGATCATGTTCACATATGGCTTCTTCTCTCCATGATCCAGCTTTAACTGTCATTTGTGGATGTCACGGCCAACTGTGTTGACAGACAATGACTCCTGGAAGCGTCCCAGAGCCCACATAGTGATTTTCAGTGCAAAATCATGCCTGTTTTTAATGCAGTGACCCCTGAGGACTCCCAAGATCACCAGCATCCAATACTGACCTTCAGCCTTGTCCGTTGCTCACAGATTTCTCCAGATTCTCTGAATCCTTTGATGATATTATGGACTGTAGATGGTGGGATATTCAACGTCTTAGCAATTTTGTATTGAGGAATGTTTTTTTGAAATTGTTCCACAATTTTTTGGTGCAGTTTCTTGTAGATTGATGAACCCTGCCCAGCTTTACTACTGAGAGACTCTGCCTCTAAAAGGCTTCTTTTATACCCAATCATGTAACTGACCTGTTGACAATCCCTAATTAGTTGCAAAATGCTCCTCCTTTTACAGGTTTTTGTTTGCCCTGTCCCTACTTTTTTGAGATGTGTTGCTGCTAAGGAATTCAAAATGAGCTAATATGTATCATGAAATTGTAAAACGTCTTTGTTTCAACATTTAATATGTTGTTTATGTTCTGTTGTGAATCAAATATGGGTTAATGAGAGTTGGCAATCATTTGAATTGGGGTTATTGACTGATTGATGTACCAGCATTTTTACAAGAATAAGATACTCAGTTTCAACCAGGTTAAGAACATCAATGAACAAGAAAACTGGATAATATAGTGCGTTTTTCTCTCTGTTTTCTCCATTCAGACCCCCATCACGGGACCCCCATGCTGCTGGAGGGGGTGAGGTGCCTGGGTGCAAAGAAGGACGTTCTCTCAAAGCAAAGCAGCGAACGGAAGAAGATATAATGCTAAGATCCACCCTCATACTGTACATATAGACTGTCTGTCTGCAGCAGTGAGCCAGGACACGGAGGGGAAGAAAAGCTAAATGTGTTTCGTCTTTATTGTATGTGGAGGTTATCAGGGTTCCATGTGGCTAGTTAGCTGTGGTTAGGTTAGTTGTGCTACTGTGGAACTCCACAGAAACACATAGATAAAATGTAATTCAAATGTAATTTTTTGACAATTAGAAACTCATTTCCTCAGAAAAAACATAGAAAACCACCAGCTGTCTAATAAACACAGCCATGGAGCCTCTGTAGTTAGAGGTAGAATAAACCAGCACACATAAAAACAACAAGACAAATACGAACCATGAGCAGCACCATACATAAACTTTCCAATGCAGAGATTTTAACTTTACAGCAGCACAACCAAGGAAAACATATCTTACCTTCCCCTCTTCCTGTCCACAAAGAGCATTATTGAGTAACTTTAGAAGATTACTGCCACTAGATTTAGGCTTGATACGGATACAGACAGAGCACGGAAGTCAGAGAGAAACAGAAACTGTGCACATGGGATCCCTCTTTTTTAAATGGTGATGAAAGATAGTCCTTCTTTTAGTAGAGGGGTGTCAAACTCAATCACAGAAGGGGCCAGATTCTGAATTAAGGTCTGACCTGAGGGCCTAACAGGGTCCACATTTAACCTGTTAACCCTCATTTTTGACAGCAATGAATTATGGGGAAAAAATTAGTGAATATGATAGATGATTTTGAGATTTAAAAAGTCAAAATGATAAGGTAAAAGGCTCAAAATCTGAGACAAAAAGTCAAACCTATTTGTTCAAAAAGGTCAAAACACAAAATTAGATGTTAAAATAATAATTTTCAAAGACGAATATATAAAAAAGAAAGTCAAAATCATGTTTATAAGGCAAAAAAATATGGCTTTTAAATGAAAATGGTGCACCTTAAAGGATAAAATATGATAAAAAGGTCAAAATAATTAATGGAAAAGGTCAAAATATGAGATAAAGTTAAAAAAAAAATCAATTGAAAGGTCAAAATTTGATATAAAAAGCGAAAATAATAAATTGACAAAGTCAAACCGGAGATAAAAAGTAGAACTGATTTGTTCAAAAAGGTCAAAACACAAAATTAGAAGTTAAAATAATACTTTTCAAAGGAAAATATATGATAAAAGACAGTCACAGTCATGTTTATAAGGCAAAAATATGGCTTTAAAATGAAAATGGTGCACCTGAAAGGATAAAATATGGGATAATGTCAAAATAATATTTGAAAAGGTCAAAATTTGATATAAAAAGTGAAAATATTAAATTGACAAAGTCAAAATATGAGATAAAAAGTCAAACTTATTTGTTCAAAAAGGTCAAAACACAAAATTTGATGTTAAAGTAATGCTTTTCAAAGGCATGTATATAAAAAAAAGTCAGTCATGTTTATAAGGCAAAAATATGACTTTAAAATGAAAATTGTGCATCTGAAAGGATAAAATATGATATAAAGGTCAAAATAGTTAATTGAAAAGGTCAAAATTTGATATAAAAAGTGAAAATATTAAATTGACAACATCAAAATGTAAGATAAATTTAAAATTATAAATTGAAAAAGGTCAAAATATGAAACAGAAGTTCAAATAATAGATTGAAGTCATAATTGTGCAATGCAAAATTGAAAATATGAAATATAAACACAAATTATTTGTTTTACCACATTTCTTTTTATCTAGTTATTTTTACTCTTTATTTTTTCACGTTTTTATGACTTTAGGATATTTGATATCATCAAGGTTAAGTTTACATTTTTATACTGGAGGAAATCTGCAGACCAAATATTTTAGGGCCAGTTATAATAAGAAAATGAAATAATCTTGCAGGCCGGGTGTAACTGTACCACGTCCGGATTTGGCCCCGAAGCCTTGAGTTTGACACCCCTGTTTTAGTACAACCAAACACAAAGAAACCAAAGGGATAGTTTCCCAAAGAACGGACTTCTCAGTCTAAAGTAGCCATGCTCGAACTCTTCCCCCTCTTTTCTGATCTCTTTGACTCTAAATGGGATCATAACTTATGAAATGAACACCATGTTGTATTGTAGGAGACATAGAACTAGACCTTGAGACCATAAACACATTAGAAAAGTGTTTACAGGAAAAATAAATGATCCTAGAATCAGGAATACTTTATGCAGTTAGACACAGTGAGGTTGAGGTCGCCCCCTGCTGGATGTTGTAACAAAAGCTTTAGTTTCACTTTTAATTCCTTGGAGCAGCATCAGCTACCTACACTGTTCACTCGTCTGAGTTTTAACCATGAATTAAAAAAGTGAGATTAGGACATTTTTGCATTTAACCTCACTGTCTGTTGCATTTTTAACAGCCTGTGTATGATATGGGACATTGCATCACGAAATATTAAATAGCATGAAATCTTAAAGATATTTTCCTTACATTAAAAAGGAACTTCTGGCACCTTAGTATATGAATTCTTGACTGTTTATGACAGAAAGAACGGATGAATAAGTTCTCTCTGATTTCTGTCTTTGTCACGGTCTATTTTTAGGTTTTTTCTTTCTGCACATGTTTTTGTGAATAAGGAGATTTTAGACAGTATTAGTCTGCCTTAAGTTTCCTTTTTGCTCACGTTAAAGTAGCCTATTTAGTTTTTTATGAAAGCTTTAATCTCACACAAATGTCATGAATACACTGATGGGAAAGTTTACTTGCATGATATATTGTCGGGTGCAACCAATGACCTGATCACTAAGATCAGCTGTGTGTCTCATTAACTGTATGTGTCATTTTTTTATTAAAATTGAACTGTATTTAGGAAACTTCAGGAAAAAACAGGCAAATGCAGCCAAACTTGTAAAGCACTGACTACATGATGTTTTTGTTCAGAGAAAAGTGCGTCTGCTTGGTTAATAATCAGCAAAATGCCAAGTCTTTAGCACGTGTGTGTGTTTAGTCACCATGATTGTTAAATTATAATCACACATTAAAATATGGGAATGTTTCAGACACAACTGTTGACTTTTATTGGGCTGTGGGACAAGAAATGTCTTCATAAAACAGGGGTGTCAAACTCAAGGCCCGTGGGCCTAATCCGGCCCGTGGTGCAGTTATACCGGGCCCACCAGATCATATGATATTTTTTATTAGAACTGGCCCACCAGTATAAGGTCTGCAGATTTCCTCCAGTATAAAAATGTAAACTTAGTTTTGATTATATATAATATCCTTGTTGAGTCATAAAATTAGAAAAAGTAAACAGTAAAAATAATTTGATAAAAAGTCAGGAACATAGGAGAAATTTGTGTTTTCTCTATATTTTTAATTTTGCAAAGTTATGGTTTTGACCATTTATTTCATATTCTAACCTTTAAATCTCATAACTTTGACTGTTTATCTCATAATTTTAAATTTTCAATCCTATTGTGACCTTTTAAAGTCATGATTTTGAATTTTATGTCACGTTTTGACCATTTTCAACTTTTAACTGTCACTTTTGTCTCATTTTTTATCTTTTAAACTCATGATTTTTTAAATTTTATCTTATATTTTGACTCTTAAAACTCAGGATTTTTAAAATTTTATTTCATATTTTGACTTTTAAATTCATGAACTTTTTATTTTATTTCATATTTTGACTTTTAAAACTCATGAATTTTTTATTTTATTTCATATTTTGACTTTTAAATTCATGAACTTTTTATTTTATTTCATATTTTGACTTTTAAAACTCATGAATTTTTTATTTTATTTCATATTTTGACTTAAAACTCATGATTTTAAAATTTTATTTCATATTTTGGTTTTTAAAACTTATGAATTTGAAATTTTATCTTGTATTTTGACCTTTAAAACGCATGATTTTGACTTGAAAATTCATGGTTTCAGTAT
This sequence comes from Cheilinus undulatus, assembly GCF_018320785.1. Lineage (NCBI taxonomy): Eukaryota > Metazoa > Chordata > Actinopteri > Labriformes > Labridae > Cheilinus > Cheilinus undulatus. Next base: position 3,198,105 of record NC_054868.1, read on the forward strand.
TGTTTCATATTTTGCCTTTTAAAAACATTATTTTGACTTTAAATGTGATGTGTTTACCTTTAAAATTTTAAAGTTTGACTTTTTATCTCAGATTTTGAGATTTTAACTCATCATGTTCACTTTTAATCACAGAATCATTTAGGCTGACAGTCAATGGGTAAACTTGGACCCTGTTAGGTCCTCAGGTTAGACCAAATTCAGAATCTGGCCCCTGCTGTGACTGAGTTTGACACCCCTGACCTAAAACCTTCACCAGACACACTCAAAATAAAACCTCAAATCCTCACTAGATGGCAGCACATCTCACTGAAAACCCTGCAGACATCAGAAGACAAGGAGGACGTTTTAATTCAGCCTGCAGTCAGTAAAGCACAGTGGTTGAAAGTGACAGCAACACAATCTTTCCATAAAAAGAGACACTTATTATTAAACTTAGCTGTTTACATCAGAATATTTTGTTCTTGAATCACTCTTCAGTACAATCTGATATAAAAAAATAGGTAACACTTTCTTCTAATGGGCCTTAAATACCTGGTCATTTTATAGTTTAGAGTTCATTATCTTGTAATTTCTCAAAAATAAGGTGGTAATGACCCAGTAGTAGCTTGTCATTTTTAGAAGAAATAACAATAAATCAATGACGTATTTACCTAGCACTTGTGTATTAATGACAGAGTAATTCCTTGTAATACTGTAGTAATTCTCTGGTAAATAGGTGGTATTTTACCCCAAGCCTTACCCACAAACCCTTACTCTAACCCCTAACCCCCAACCCCAACCCTGAAAATGACCTGAAAACTGTTCAGGAAGAACTCAGTTTAATCCAGTGGGTGCCCCTTTTTTCTTTAAATGAATTAATCTCTCTCTCTCTCTCTCTCTCTCTCTCTCTCTCTCTATATATATATATATATATATATATGTAGTGTTTAGCTCTGTTTGTGCACAGCTTTCCTGACAAAGAAATAGATTTTTGTAAAACTCTGAATAGCAGGTAGCATGGAAAGCATGCACATGATGTCAAAGCTTCTTTTGTTCTAGTGTACTCCTGTGATAAACCCAGTGAATAGACATTGTCTTTATGTGATCGTATTGTTTTGCAGAAACGTGTTGAGTATTTAACAACTATGTGAATGTGAGGGCATTAAATAAATTGGTTATTAAGTCAGAGATGGGCTAATATATTTGACTTTTTAAAAACATTTTTAGGAATAGATTATGAGAAGTGTCCTTTTTTCTCACTTTTCTCTCAAAATGGCTGTTTGCATCCCTGCACCTAATTACTGGAGAACTGCCACAATATCAGGATAAGGGTAAGGCCAGGGTAAAGTAGCACCTAATTATCAGACGACTGCATCAATATTATGAGGAATTACTTTATAATTAATACATTATTTCTAGGTAAGTACTTCACATAATCAAGTAATTACTTGGTGAAATACCAACTTAAGGTTCCATTACTACCTCATTACTAGATTATTACCACTTATCACTAGGTAAGTAGGGCCCACTACAATAAAAGGGTTGACTATATGATTGTGAGACCCCCCCCACCCCCCCAACCCCCAGCAAAAGATTTAACAAGGTCAAGTGTACCGTGGCTTCCTACTAGAAATAAACACGACAAAAATGAAACATGCTATCAAACAGAAAACCTTCTGAGCAAGTTTACAACCTCTAACACCATGTGGATCAGGAAAGCGAAGGGGTTAGAAGATTCAGCTTCCTCTCTGGCCCTGACCTCATGTCTGCTCTCTAGTTCTCTCACCTTCACTTGCAGATCATTGTCATACTTCTCCTTCATTTGTCTCATCTCTTCTTCCCTCTCCTCTCTCTCTCTCCTCCTCTCTGCCTCTCTCTCCTCTCTCTCTCTCTTTCTCTCCTCATCCATCTCCTCCCTCTCCCTCCTCCTCTCCTCCTCTCTCTCCTTCCTCTCCCTCTCTCTATCATCCTGGAGTAGCTCAGTCATCTTCTTCATCTGCTCCTCATACTGAGCCTGGACTTTCCTCTCCAGCTCCTCTCTTTCTTTGCGTATCTGTTCTTCTTTCTCTTTCAGGATGCGTTGTTTCTCCTCCTCTAGGGCCTTCTCGGCCTCCTGGAACATCTCGTTGGTGTAGTGGCTCCCTCCGTTCTTCTGGACGATACTTCGGATCTTCTGGAGCAGCTCGGTGACCTGTGAGTAGAAAGGAGTAGAAATCTAATGACATGACCATAGTCTGTAAACAAAGCTGGCAACCAGTGGAGGTGGGCCAAGCTGTGGAGAGCTTGACTTCACTGTAAGGCTGAACGCTGCACATAACCTGGCATCACTTTGTCTTTGTTCCAGGCAGGTTGAGCCAAAAATGATTGCATTGTAATACAGGACACCATGCAAACTAAGACATCATAGACATCACTGAAACCCAGACATCAAGTTGAGCGGCTCTGACAGAAAACACTTAGTTGCCTTTGGTTTTAAGTCTGTGGATCCGAGGCTGGCTAATGGAGTCTGTAATTCCGATATACTCAGTAGCTTGGAGCTAGGCCCATACATGCTTTAAAAGTGATGATTAAAATCTTAAAATCAATGCTAAAACTGAAAGTCTTTGAAAGACAGGGGGCTTAGTCCAAAGGGTCAATCGCTCTGCAACAGAAGCGCTCGGTGTGACTTTTGCTTGTAAAAAAGTAAAATAAGAAACAAATATGGATTGGATTATGGATAACAGTTATGGATGTATGAAGAGGAGGACAATATGGACTGGCTCTCCTTCAGATAGAACTTAAGGCAGGGGTCATCAAGTACATTTGCACAACAGAAACTCTGGGGGTCGGACTTTCAGTAGTATTTGTATTTTCTTTTAAACTACAGGATATTTTTAGTGGTTACCAGTGAGATCTATCCCTATTATCTATAACGCAGCAGGCCACAAGGAGACACGCCTGACAACAGAATTGTCCAGACCCCTGAAAATCCAAATCCCTAATTGTCATTTAGCACCAATAATAACCCATTTTGACACTTTTAACCTCTTTTTGATTCTTGTTGCCTCTTTAACCCAATTTTTGCAAGATTTTAACCCCCTTTAAACCACTTTTTCTGCATGTTTTATCCCCTTTCTGCCACTCTTTTATCTATTTTTGGCACTTTTCTTCTATTTTTGCCACTCTTTAACCCCTTTATATTACATTTTTTCAACAGTTTTTACAACTTTAAAACCATTTTTCTCACTTTTAACCCATTGTTGATACTTTTTGCCCCTTTTTGTGTCTTTAACCCATTTTTTGAAAGATTTTAACCCCTTGTAAACTACTTTTCCTGCATGTTTTAGCCCCTTTGAGTCACTCTATTATCAATTTTTGCCACCTTTTAACCTCTTTTATTTACTTTCTTGCACCATTTTTTGTCATTTGTAACCAATTTTTGATACATTTTGCCCCTTTTTCCTCTTTTACCTTTTTTGACACATTTAAACCTATTTTCACAACTTTTTCTGCCAGTTTTTACAGCACTTCTGCCAACCTTAACCATTTTTTAAATATCAACCAATTTTGACAGTAAATTCCTGTAAAATAAAATAAATAAAATAAAATGTACACATTAGTTTTAGGGTATAAAAAGGGTAAATCTTGTAAATGATGATGCAAAGATAAGGAGCAAACACTCCTGTTGGTAGGCGTGAGGATCCACGTCATTAACGTCAGGTCAGGGTGTCAAACTAGACAACAATGTACGAAAAATTCTGACATGCTAGTCTTGTTGAATTGTGGTCGTGGGGCATCTTGGATGCGTCGTTAATTATGTCACACTACAAGATTGTCGTTCCTGTGGATCTAAATCGGGCCAGAGTTTTGACAATGAGCTGCGACGTTGCAGTCTGGCTGAATTTGTGTAGTATGAGCCGGCCTTAAGGGTGGTTTCAGCTGCCTGATGTCGTCTGTTAAAACCAGTATGAAGCCTGATTTATTTTAGAGACGTTGTATTGCTAGATTTAACATCTGTTTTAGTATGAAGTTGAGATACGATTATGAATCAGTGAGTACACCTGTATTCAGGCAGAGGATTCATACCTGATTCTAAGGGACTTGGATTGCTGTTCATGGAAAAGGAGTGTTAACCATGTCCTTCCTACCTGAGAGCGATCCTTGTTCTTGTTGTTGAAGACGTGGTACTGCCCGTTACATCTGGCCACGAGTTCCAGCAGCTTGGGGCTTTCTTTCAAGAAGTCCTCGATGGTGGTGCCTTCAAGTTGATCCCCGTGAGTGAAGAGGACCATGCTGTATCTGTCTGCTGCCTGGCCAAAGATCTCCTGAATCCTCTGCACCGTGTTCATCTCCTCTGCAGTGTATCTGCCCAGTCTGATGATCACCAGGAACACGTGGGGTCCAGGAGCAGCATACATGATGCACTTAGCGATGTCTTTCTCTGTCTTCTCCGGAACATATCTGGTGTCAAAGAAGCCCGGGGTGTCGATAACAGCAACCTTCTGACCATCTACTGTACCTTTACCCTTCGTAGTCTCCACAGTCATCGACTCGGCGCTGAACTTTGATTCGAAACACTCTCGACCCAGGATGGTGTTTCCGGTGGCGCTCTTCCCAGTGCCAGTCTTCCCCACCATCACTATCCTCAGCTCCTCGTTGTTGGTTATGGTTACGTTGGCTCCTGTGAAAGAGAATGGCGTCGCTGTCTGGCCATGACCTCCAATCTCCAAAATCAAAACTTTTCAGGAAATAGGAAAAAGAAATCTGTGTTTTTCACATGATTTAACACCAAATTGTCATAGTCAGCATTCTGCTCGACTCATTTTATTGGTTTAAAATTTGTAAAAATATACTCACAGCTGTAAAGGGGGACCAACAGCACTGATTTATGAAAACAAAAATCAAATGGAGGTTTTGGCCCGACACCGACAATGAGGGACATGAACATCAGGTTGTTGGTACATTGCAAGAATCCTTTAAAATAAACTCATAGCCATTTCAGTTGACCCACTTTCTAGTTGGTGCTGGGGTCGTTTATCTATGTAACACAGCACATGGCTAATTTAGGTGGTGATTACCTCAAACAAAGCTGATCTCCAAGGAAGTTCAGAGCTTCTGAAAACTATACTGTTAAATCAGCAGTGTGGAAGGATTCTGAGTCAGTCATCTCAGAAATAAAAAAGCCCAAACAAAAGGAAGTGCAGATAGCTGAGCAGTATAAACACAGATGCGTCGACCAGGGCCGAGCAGAGAGTTGTAGCGGACTTTTGATGAGTGCGTAAATCTACCTATGACCAATTCTCTGATGAAGTGGAACCGTATTCAACACAGAATCACGTCATGCAGAACAGCTTGGATCGCCATAGCTGGGTCATCTCTGCTGCAAAAACGAAACTGAAACTAATATTTTGACACAAATTTCAGGTTAAAAAAATATTGCACTGTCTGTGATTTAATAATTACAGCAGGCCATATTACAATTTAATCTGATTTTCAGTTAACTGCCCAGCCCTAGCCAGGACCTGAACCCCCAAATTCCTGTATAAAGTTCACACTTGAAACCACTCAGCTATTCAGTCATGTGATGCACAAGTGCCACATTTGTGTATATATTAAACATACTCAGACAGTTTTTGTCACATTGTCTGTTGCTCCTGTTAAAGAGCATTTCTGTTTCACTTCTACCCTGTAATCCTTAAGAATCGTTCAGCAGCAACAGTACAGATTAAATCTGAGTCAAACCCTGTCTCTAATCCCACTATCACTGAGTTGTCACACATTCATCATCATGACTTACAGAGGTAGTTAGGAGCCTTGTTGAGGTTGTAGAAGCTGGCAGCCATGTTAGGGTTGTAAGCTAAGCCGTCCACGTTCAGGTCAAAGACAGTGGAGTCGATCCTGTAGCTGTAGCCGAGCTGGATGTGCTGATTTAGTCTGCTGTGGTTCCTCATATGCTTTCTCTGAGCACCACCCACAGACAGCTCACACAGCTCAGAATGAAAGTGAAAGGAAGAAAGAGTGAGAGGAAATGAAACTTAAAGTCTTTGTTTTCAGTCAGTGCAGTTGTAACAGACGTGGCATTACAGGTTTGGAAGGCACATGTTATTTTAGCTGAGCTTGTTAACCCTTTAAGCCCACCAGCAACAACCGTCCATGGTTGTTGTTGCTTCTATAAACACATGTTTCAGTGCTGTGTATGCTTTTCATATCAGTGATATGTGAGTGAGTAGGAAACAGGCGTAGGAAAAGGAACGTAGTGCACTTCCTGTCCTGAGACATTGTTGAATTACTGACCTATTTTATCAAGAGCAGAACAGCGACAAATCCTAACAAGAAAAGATCCCTCTCACTTTTTTAGATGTTTTAGATTGACTTACTGTTTGATCAGTTTTACAAAAATCCACCTATCAGCCATTATCAGCATAAGATGTATGAAAAACACACTCATCAGTCCATTCTTGATTAAAGCTGCTGTTCTCTGCATCAAGTCTACAGTTCAGTTGCTCTGAGAGAGCACTTCTCACTGCCTGAGAGTTAAAACAAAACACCTGTTTCCTTTATGTGTCTTACACCAATCAGGATATTCACATCAAATCCAGTGATACATGGCAGCCCAGAAATATGGCTTAGAGATCTTAGTGGCTCAGCTCACTGCTAAAGGCTTGAAATAAGGTACAGCTCAAATAAAATAAAAGTATTTAAACAATAGACAGTTAGACCGAATAAAGGTCTATTTAATCTAGTTTATTTAACAGTCCGGCGCCCATAGTGTCAGCACAGATATAAGCTGGCTCTTGTAAGAAGTGAATGACCGCTGCTCTAGAGTAACTCTACATAGATTTTATATCCAATCTTTAGTATTTTGTGTGTGGAGTCATTTGTCCTGCAACAACTATCGTTGTCAGTGGGTAAATATGTTGTCAGCAACAATGTGAAAACACAGGCAGAAAAATCACTCATATCCTGCTTATTTTCCATGCAAGATTTAGTTATCACAGCTCAAATTATTCCAGAGAATTTAACCCTTTTTGAGGTACTGAGTATGTCACTGTTCAAAGGCGTTTCTTTACTCTGGCTCGTCTTTCTCCTGAGCACATCAGAGAGAAGCAGCAGCTTCAGTTATAGCAGCTAGCAAACACATCAAGAATGTGAGGGAGCTCAAATGTGGTAATAATAACCTTAAATCAAGGGTTCTCAACCTTGGGGTCCACACACCCTTGGGGGTTCTGAGACACTAAGAGGGGGTCTTCAGAGTCCCTACAAAAATAAAGAATATTTTTTAAATTCCACTGATGCCTCTTTACACCAATTATACCAAATTTTAACCAGTTTTCATCATTTTTTCCCAAAAATTTTAACACATTTTTGCCATTTAACACTTATTTTTGCCATTTTAAACCCTTTCCCCCACTTTTTTTTCTGCCTGTTTTTGCCACTTCTAAACCAATTCTTGCCACATAAGCAGTGTTAATTTTGTCGACTATAACTATTCGTCGACAACATTTTTTTCCATGGCAAACACCGGGCTAAAACTAAAATAGATCTGTGATGACTAAAACTAACAAAAATAGATCTGTGATGACTAAAACTAACAAAAATAGATCTGTGATGACTAAAACTAACAAAAACAGATCTGTGATGACTAAAACTAACAAAAATAGATCTGTGATGACTAAAACTAACAAAAACAGATCTGTGATGACTAAAACTAACAAAAACAGATCTGTGATGACTAAAACTGACAAAAACTAAGTTTAGTTTTCGTCAAGTTGACTAAAACTGGACTAAAATGTAATTTAGTTTTCGTCTGACCCTCAAAACCTGTGATATTTCTCCACTGTGGGTAAATCTGTCAAAAACAAACGTCTATATCTATTCTGTCTCTCAGCTGTAGAAAGCAGGGACCCCAGGTTTAGCAGAGTGCAGAGAACACACTACCATGATCTGGTACCAGATTTAGGCAAGAGAATAAATGCTTGGACTAAAAGTTCGGACTAAAATGTGAGGAGTTTTTATGAACTAAAACTAAACTAAAACTAAAAAGGGTAGAAATGACTAAAATGTGACTAAAACGAAGACTAAAATTAAAAATAGCTGCCAAAATTAACAATGCACACAAGCCAAACGTTGCCTCTGTTGATCCATTATTGCCACTATTAACCCCATTTTACCACTTTTCATGCCCAGTTTTTCCCATTTTTCCCACTTTTAACTATCTGATATGCCCATTTTTGCCAGTCTGACCAATGGGCTCTATGCACGGCAGGGGGTGGCGTATTTCCGGTGGAAAATAAGACCAGTTCTCATCTTCCGCCCACGATATGTGCTAAGCCAAAACGGAATCTAAACCCTCCTATACTGCTTTAATTTGTCCGTTTCGTTGGGTTTTTTTTGTTTCTATTGTTGTTTGTGTTTACTCTATCATCATCGCTTGGCATCCAAACATGCTAAAATGATGTTTCAAAAACAGGTTAAAAGCACTTCTGGACATCGTTGCTGCGTGCTGCAATGTACATCTTCAGCTAGATTTAACTCGTCATTGACAGTCAGCTCAGGTAACTCATGCAAACAGCGAGTAAACCGCAACGATTTTGCCATCATACGCCTTTCTCTTCTCCCGACTGAGAGCGTGGGAGCGGTCTAATGCCAAATGCAGAAGCAGTTCATGCATAGAGCCCATTTCTGCCAATTTTTTGATTATTTTTTCTCTCTCGTTTAGCACTATTTTGCCAGTTTATATTGATTTTTTTTCCCATTTCATTGGATTTCCACCAATTTTTGCCAATTTAAAGCCTTTTCAGCCACTTTTTCATTCCCTTTTACCACTATTTATGCCCATTTTTGCCACTGTAACCCATTTTTGCCTTTTTAAATTTTTTTTGCCATTCTTATTTAATTTTTGCCACTTCTAACCCACAACTGCTACTTTTAAGTTCCAATTTTACCAACTTTTCCACCATATTTTTTGCCATTATGAACCCTTTTTTAAATTATTATTTTTAACCCATTTTAATTCCTTTTTTTTTTTTTTTTAACAAAATAGATTTACATTTTAAGAAGGCTATATACCACACATATGATTTAGAAAAGAGACTTGTTTCATTGATAAGATTTCACAGCTTAACTTTAAAATGGACCATGGTTTTGTTGACCCCCATGGGGCCCCCAGTTTGGCTGGGCCCCAGAAAGCTCTCCCCTTTATCCCCCATGGCTGTTCAGCCACCTTCAGGTGGGGGTCCCTGGTCTCTGGTACCTTTATTTTGGGGGTCACAGGCTGAAAGGTTGAGAACCCCTGCCCTATATAACTTAAGGTCTAAATGTACCATTTTAAAGGTCTGTAAAGCCTTAGATTAAGTGAAATGCAGTAGATGGCCATAATAACTGGCTAGCTAGCTATTAGTGCCAAAGATGCTAAAGGTCAGTAATGACTGCATTGCCTCATTTGTTAAACCAGAAAGGTAAAAAGAATCAAAAACTGTGGTTCTTTTACCAAACAGCGCCCTCTGTGGTGACAGAACTAATAACTCTGCAGTGTTTTTACACATCAGGGAGAAAAGGCCAAAATTATTTTTGTAAATTTCTGTAAATTCATTCAGAGATTCTTCTTTGTGTTGTACACATTTACATTTAATAGTGGGTATAAGATATGGGCATTTAAACAGTTATCAGTGTTGTATAACGATAGATGATAACCTGTCATTATGAATGCCTCCAGTTATCCTCTTTGTTCATAAATGTTTGCTGTTCTATCATAAAATCTTCTCTACTTCTAGCTCTTTGCTCCCTCCTCCTCTGCTTCCAGACACAGCAGTGATTCATGAAATGAAACTGAAACTTCAGACTGAGACTTTAGAAGAACTGTAACTGCTCTCCCGGAGGTGTGTTTGTGTGCTGTGGTTTCCTAAACCATCAGAACATTTACACAATTTCACAGAGTGTGCAAACTTTTTTGATGAACTCAAAAGACAGCGTCCTTGGTCTGCTGAGGTTTGAACAGGAAGGAGAGATTAACCCACAGCAGTCATAATCATCAACAAGCCTTTCCACCTCTCTACACCAGGATCAGGCCTTCATGTTGGAGATCAAGTAGCATCTTTACATCAGTGTTGTTTTTTACAGAGGGAGGCAGTGATGTCCATCGATCATCAGTAGTATAATCATTGATTTCCATACTTTTGTCATTCATGCTGCTGCATGATCTCAGCCTGCATCTCCCTCCTCTCCCTCCTCTCCTTCATCGTGAGCAGCAGTGTGACACTAATCAGCTCCCCTTTATAAATACAATTCAAGATTATGTTTGAATAAAATACCGTCCCTGCTTTACTGTGATAGACAAGTATCATAAATTCTTCATACTCTGGGTTTATTTACTTATTTTGGCCGTCTATAAAGAGGCTGAAGGAACTCTGTCATATAAAAAGATTTATGGCTACATGTGCAAAGCTACAGCTGTAGAAATTCTGTTTTTAGTCCACATACTTAAAAATGATAATCCCTGCAGTTAAATGTCCCTGATGAACACAAACAGATTTAAAAACACAAAAGAAGACACATAGATCATCACAGGTGTATAAAATCAAGCACCTAGCCATGCGGCCTACAAACATTTGTGATCCTAAACGGGTCGTTCTGAAGAGACTTCAAGCATGGGATTGTGATGGATGCCATCTTAGAAATGAGATGGTTTGTGAAATTTTATCCCTGCTGGATATTCCACAGTGAACTGTAAGTGATATTATTACAAAATGGAAGTGTTTAGGAACAACAGCAACTCAGCTATGAGAAGAAGAAGAACCACACAGAGCGGGTGTTAATGACTGATATGGTGCATTAAAGTCTGCTGATTCTTTTGTTCAAGAGTCCTGAACTTCGACTGGCATTACTGTAAGCGCTAGGGCTCCATGACTGATCAGCCCCATGCAAGACTTATGCCACCAAGTCCAGTGTGAAGGCCAATCTTCATGCTTCAGCATACCAGGACATTCTGGACAATGCTATGCTTCCAACTTTGTGGCAACAGTTCGGGGAAGGGCCTTTTCTCTTCCAACATGACTGCGCCCCAGTGCACAAAGAAGGACTATAAAGACATGGTTTCATGAGTTTGGTGTGGATGAACTTGACTGGCCTGCACAGAGCCCTGACGTCAACCCAGCACCTTTTGGATGACTGGAATAGATACTGTTAGCCAGACCATCAGTGCCTGACCTCAGAAATGCCCTCAGAATCTTGTGGAAAGCTTTCCAAGAAGCATGGAGGCTGTTGTAGCTGCAGAAGGGGGGAGGCAACTCCATAGTAAGGTACATGTGTTTGAATGCATGTACCCCACCCAGTAGAAAGAAGCCTCTCCAAAGCAAAACACATGAAAGCCTGCTTGGAGTTTGTAATAAAGGAGATGAAGCACTGAGGAGAGTCTTCTGTCCAGCCATAAAGCCCAGATCAGATCATGGTTAAATTTACTTGCATTGTTTTACAGTGTTGGACATTTGGACATGTCTAAAGGAGGAGCAGCCCCCCAGTATTTTATTTCACTCTAATATAAATTTTGGTTTGTTGTCCAATTCATTTAGTCACTTTGATGCAATAATGACACTAATCACTGAGAAAAAATAAAAACACACATTTCACTGTAGGCTTTCCAAGGGCCCCTCCCTACTGTGGGTCCAGGTAATCAGTACCCTTTCCCCCCCTGTGCTACGCCCATGAGGCCTTCTATAGAGAGGTGGGTGCCTTTCTAAATCATGCCCAGTCGCTTTAATTTACCACAGGTGGACTCCAACCAAGGTGTAGAAACATCTCAGCATCGATCCAGAGAAATGGGAGGAACCTGAGCTGCATTGACAGTGTTTTTGCAAAGGGTCTGAATACTTATGTCAATGTGATATCTCAGTTTTTTAATTCTAATAAATTTGCAAACATTTCCAAAACTCTGTTTTCACCGTGTCATGATGGGTTACTGTGAATGTAGACTGATGAGGGAATTAACAATGGGGCGGAGTCAAACAGCTCATTAACATTTAAAGCCACAGACACAGAAACAGCTCGTTCTGAGCAGGGCTGAAACAGAGGAGTTTTTAGACATGCAAAAATCCAATACAAGAGTGTTTTTTTCAGCAACAGACTTCACAGGCATGTTTTGGGGACCTCTGAGACCGATAGAGACCTGTCTTAAAGGGTAAAATATGTCCCCTTTAATGCTCTGGGTAGCATGTTTATCAGGATAGTCCAGTTCCATTGTGGTTGTTTGTTTGTTTGTTTAATGGTTTGTTTGTTTCCCAAACTTGTGTTTTGAGTTATTAGGGGGTAAATATTTATGTGTTTTTGTTATGGGGGTTATTTTGCCTGTTATGTACATAATATGGATTGTAATGTTTTGTTTCTGTTTGCTTGACACAGCTCTTACGGTGTGTTTGTGATGAAGGAGTGCACAGATCTAAGAAAATAAAAGAGTCACAAACCATCAGTGATAAAGAGTAACGCTCGTTCTAGCTGGGAGTGCTACACAGGGCGTAGCGTAGCGTGTGACGTCATCGTTTCAGGAAATGTGCGGATACGCACCCACACGGAGACGAAACGGCAGTCGCATACGGATGTATGCACCCTGGGACCAGGTTTCAAAAAGTACCGTTTACAGTCACCCGAGAGGCCGTTTCCGTGTGGATGAGACGCCGATCCGACAAAAAACTTTTGCGTATACGCCTGAATTCGTTTCTGTGTGAACGGGAAACACACACACACACACACACACACACACACACCCCATATCTCTTCAGAGTGTGCCTGAACGGCAGCACTCCCCTCATAGTAGCAGTCAGTGAAACGATTCTTTCTTTTCTGAGAAACAGAAAGTGAGACTAGTTCTGGGATGGACACACCAATGCCAGGAAAGGAAACGGCTCACTGCGGTAAGACATTTAGCAAAATCCACCAAAGGAAATCTATGATAGCAGGAGTTTTTGACTGCGTTTACTTTTCGGCCGCCCTGTTCTGATCTTCTTTTGTATGATAATGATTCAATCTAACAGCCTCATGCTGCCGTACTAGCTAGGGTCAGTATGACTTTACCTGCTCTCTGATCACATTTCAAATGTCTGTTTGCTGACATAAGAGCTGGTTTTGACCGGATGATTCTGCAGATCATACTCTTATTTTACAGCTTGTGTTGTCTTAATATTCTTAATCCAACGCTCATTCATTAAAAACCTCATTAACATCTGGATTTTCCCTTTTCACAGTGCGAAAAGACTGCATTTGATCACAGGTAAGCACACCATTTCATTACAATCAACACACCAATCTAAGTAGATTTGAATTTTCTAATTAGTAACTTTATTTCTAAAATTACTGCATCATTGTAAAAAGGGGTTATTTTGCAGGGAATGCCGTAAAAAAGTTGCAGAAATGAGTTTTGATTGCAAATGCTGTCAATATAATTACATTCATACATAATAAAGTAAAGAAGAATATAACCATATCATCCTTGGCATTTACCAACTACCAGTTCCACCTAAATTTATATGAAAAACATGAAAAAATTAGATACTGGATGCAAAACTCTAGAGAACATTAACATTTTGGTCATTTTTCACCCCAAGGCAACATAAGAGTTAATGCCGATATAATGAGTTTATTTTTTCATATAAACAGCTGTCATAAGAGATAATCATCGTTATACTCAGTGCAGTTAATTTCTGTTCTGCTCATTCATTCTTAAACAAGTGCTGCTTTATTTGAATATGCCCATAGCTTAAAGTGCACTTTTATGGTTTCCTTGTGCCCTCTGGAATCCTGGGAGACGGGTTTAAAGAATACCACTCTTATAGGTGTGCCACACACTGAAAGAAATCACTCCTGGTGTTTAAACTGTGGATTCAGTGACAGTGAAAGCTGCTGTTTTAAAGCTTATAGCTTCAATCAATTTGTCAAGTCTTACAGCACCAATTCATGACTAAAGTTATCTCGAGACACTTTACATAGAGGGCAGGTCCAGACCGTACTCTCGGTAGAAGTATTTAAAATTTGTGTTTGGTACATTATTTCTTTATTGTAACCATTCTTCTTGGTAATAAATCTTATATCGTTGGAAAGCCTGTTTATTACCCTTTTAAATGATGCCACATTTGTAAGGATCATGCATTTGTGGGATGAGCAGCAGAGCTGAGTATGTGGGTTGCGCCCATGAAAAATGTGCCAAATCTTCTCTGCCAATGCCAAACAGCTGATTTTGCTGTTGCTATTGACTCTTGTTTTGAGCTTCTGGTACCCCCAGGTGCCAATCAGGCACATCCCTCCACCTGAACATGCAGAGGAACGTTATGTTCGGCGATGAGTCCAGATTCTGCTGAGGGCAGTTGGATCGTAGGGCCAAAGTGTGGAGAAGATGCAGAGAACGCTCTGCTGATTACTGCACTGACAGAGTAACATCTTTTGGTGGAGGCAGTGTGGTGGATTGGGGCGGCATCTCCCTCAGTGGAAAAAAACAAGGCTTGTCATCACTGGAGGCAATCTCAATGCAGAGAGATACCAACAAGAGAATTCTGCAACCAGTGGCAATCCCATAGCTCCACAGTCTGGGACCGAACTCCATCCTCCAAGATGACACCACTCGCCCCCACAGAGCGGGGTTTATCAGAGACTACCTCCAGAATTTGGGAGTGGAGAGGATGGAATGTCCTGCCAGCAGTCCTGACCTTTAACCCCATTGAACACTTGTGGGATCAACTGTTCGTGCCAGAGTGACCAACACAACCACGTTGGCTGACTGGCGACAAATGCTGGTTGAAGAATGGGATGCCATCCCACAGCAGTGTGAGACCAGGCTGGTGACCAGCATGAGGAAGAAAAAATATATGTATATAAAATAATGTGCCAAAAATGATAATGCATTAAAATCAATATTGTTATCAATTATTGACATGGTCAAGGCCGTAATATCTTCATCACCAATATTTCACTTTGCACCTCATTTTTGGAAATATTGCATATTTTGTGTTTTTCCCGTTGAAAAAGAAAACAGGGGTTCTAATGACAAAAAAAGACCATAAAAACATAAATAATATTGAAAAATCATAATAAACTTTAAATCTATAGATAGGTCTGAGGTTGTTGAAAAGATCTGATGCAGTGAAAGTAAAAAAAAATATTTATGTATTACATTTTACAGCCTTTTTATGAGATGGACCGTTTGTGTCCACAGCAGCGTTTTTGATTCACTTTATCCCACTTTTTTAGAGCTTAAAAACAAATATCTAATTTCTGTTACTATACTAACAGGAGAATTCTTGTTTTTTGCTATATTCATGTGTGTCTGCATGGTTTTGCTCTAAACTCATGTCAAGATAGAAAGCTCATTTTCTGATACAGCTCAAAGGAATCAGTGGAATTAGGTGTGTCTATCCATTTGGCCTGGAGCCTATAAATGCCACTTTCAATCAAACCTGTTCAAACAGTTGAAAAATGCTTCTAATCTTTTACACTGTTGTTAGATAATGAGACCACACTGGGAGTTAAAGTTGTTTTACATTTTTTGGCAGCACTGCCCCACTGCACAGGAGGAAATCCTGAACTGTAAGCCAGGGCGGCAGGTCCAGACTGGCACTACGGAGAAAAGATGGAAGCGAAAGAGAAGAGGCGAACCACTTCTTCAAGCTGTCTCTCTGTTAAAAGCGACGCATCCAAAGAAGAGCCGATATATTTCAGCCAGGAGGAGAGGTATGGGATGACTTCTGCTCTGTCATATCTCACATTAAGCCTTTTTATGCCGACTGTCAGAAATCGATAAAAGAACAGAGGTTACAAATAATGAGAAGCAGTGCGCAGAGATCAGGGATTTTAATAGCTGGATATTCAAGCAATGGTTCTCAACTGGTGGGTCGGGACCCAAAGGGGGCCCCTTTTCAGTGGATCCTTTTGGATGTAAAAAGTGTATCAAATGAATACTGGGTTCTTATATTTGGAATTATTTGTGCAACTTTTCAACACAATCCTGCCAAATTTTGCTACTTCTTTTTGCCACTTTAAACCCATTTTGACTGTTTTTGCCCTTTCTGGCACATTTTTGCCACTGTTTCACCATTTTTAACTGTTTCTTGCAGCCTGTTGTCCATTTTTGACACTTTTAGCCCATTGTTGCTGTGTTTCCCCATCTTTTCATTCCTGTTTGCCACTTTTTTTTTTTGCTAGTGTGAACCCATATTTGCCACATTTTCACCTCTTTTTATAATTTTGTAATTAATCTCTGTTAAGTTGTCTGAGTTTTCTCTGCTCTATTTCCTGACATTCTGACCTTTGGACACTTCACGGCTTGGATCTGAAGTCTGACATTACTTTCCAAATAGTTGATTTCAGTATGAACGTGCACACTGGTACCATCACCAGTAAAAATGTTTTTCTATTTCAAGAGAAGAGGTTTGCATTTTAACAAAGGAGATATTTGTACTAAAGCATACATTTAAAAAAGAGTGGTTATTATTCAGGTAAAAAATCAAATCTGATTATCGCAGCTTATTTACAGTGGACCGTAGTTCTCCCATTTATGGGCGGCCTTGATGTGGACGTATGTTGATCATAGACTGTTGTTCTATTTGTCCACAGAGGGTGGAGCACCTTCCTCCAGTATTAACTATAAACGACTGAGACTTTCAGAAGTGCCCCTTTTATAGCCATCATTGAACTGGGTCCTTGACCAGTGGTCCTGAGTCGGCTGGCCTACTTGTAGAGGAGGAGTCTTGATCATCAGTAATCCTAGAGAACTGATGCATGTTCCATAGCTGGAACAGCCTGGCTTCACGGTTGCTGAAGCTGAAGGGAATGATCTACCTTTTTAGGCTCACTGGTCCTAAAAGGGGGGACTTAGGACCCAATAGAGCAGGGGTCATCAAGTACATTTGCACAAAGGTTAGATTTAGTCTTGACAGAGACTCTTGTGGCCGGGCTTTGAAATAAATAAAAATCAAATAAATATGTTGGCCTGGTTCACATATTATTGTATTAGTATTAGTATTTTCTTTCAAAATGTAGAAAATGTTTAGGAGTTACCAGTGAGATTAAGCCATGTTATCTAGAATACAGCAGGCTGTAAGGAGACAGGCCTGGGGTCTGAAAACCTGATTCAGCTCCGATATTAACTCATGTTGGCACTTTTTAACCCATTTTTCACAACGATTTTTGGCCATTTTTGCAACAACCAATGTTTGCCCCATTTTGCTACACTTAAACCCCTTTTCAGTACTTTTCCAGGCTATCTGGCAACATTCTTGCCACTTATAACCTATTTTTGATGCCTTTTTTTCTTCTTTTACCAATTGTTGCCATTTTTTAGCCTCTTTACACCACTTTTCCTGCCAGTTTTTCTCCCTTTGTGCCGCTCCGCAACCCATTTTGACACTTATCACCCATTTTTGTCACTCTCTAACCCCTTCTCACCAGTTTATCTGGCCATTGTTGCAACATTTCTGCCACTCTTAACCCGTTTTTTAAAATATATTTCAAAATTGTTTACTAATAATGGCTGACAAGTGAATTCCTGTACAAACAGGTCAAATGTTAATTCAGGGGTGTCAGACTCAATCATAGCAGGGGCCAAATTGTGAATTTGGGTCTAACCTGAGGGCCGAACTGGGCCAAAATTTCCCATAAACTGTCAACCTAATCTTCACCAGTGACCAATTATAGGGAAAAATGTAACATTGATGATAAATGATCTTGCAATAAAAAGGTCAAAAGATAAAATCATGATTTTTAACAGTTAAAGTAGTAAAACGTACTAAAGTAGTAAAAAAAATTCCAAATCATGAGTTTAAAAGGTCAAAAGATGAGAAAAAAATCAAACTGTTAACCTTTTTGAATTGAAAAAGGTCAATATTTTGAATTAAAAGTTATACTAAGTTGAGTTGAAAAGGTCAAGATTTGAGAAGAAAAAATCGAAATCGAGAGTTTTAAAGCTGAAAATATAAGATAAAATTCTAAGTTAAGATTTTTCTATGTCAAAATTTGAGATAAAATTTAAAATATGGAGTTATAAAAGTCCAAAGATGAGAGATTCTAAATCAAAAAGGTTAATATTTGGGATAAATATTCAACGTTAGACGTTGACAATAGCAAACTGTAAGATAAAACTCAAATTTGTGAGTTTGAAACATCAGAATATGACTCAAAAATTAAAATCATGAATCTAAATGGTAAAAACATGAGATGAAAGTCAAATTCATGATTTGAAAAGGTCAAAATATGAAGTTTAGATTGTTATTCTGGAGGAAATGTGCAGAGCTCATACTAGTGGGCCAGTTCTAATCCAGATATGGTCTGATCTGGGGGTATGACTGTGCCAGATTTGGACCGTGGGCCTTAAGTTTGACACCCCTAAGTTAATTCATTCTGAAGTGATTTCAGTATGGATGGTTTTGGGGTGGGTTGGACTGGGGGCTGGACAGGAAGCTTTGGGGGACCTGCTGGGCCCTCGGGCCACCAGTTGATGAGTGCAGTAGATCATTTTCTTATGGCAAACGTGTTTCTGTGATGTCACAGGAAGCTCCAACATTGTTATCATGATGTTCTGTTATTTCCCAGGTTTTTAGTCAAACGTTGAGATTCTGAAAACTTTTAAACGTGTTATGTCACGACTGAAATGTAACGGCAGAGACTGCTGGTACTGAAAACTGGACCAGATTCCTTATTAAAGACCTGTTTATTAACCTGTTCTCTACCATCAGATCACAGCTAGCATTATATTTTTATCATCCTAGTAAATCACTTAATGGAATAAAGACAAAAATCAAGTAAAGCTCAAACACAAGCTAACTCTGAATATCATTTCTAGGAGTCCTCCATGTGCTGAAGCGGCTGAGATGGATCCAAACTATGGAAAGAGGCTCGATGCACCAACAGACCTGTCTGTAAAGAGTTACAGGTCAAAGAGCCCACCACTAACATTCAAGCCTGAAAACATAGACAACAGGTGAGTCTTCATGTATCTTTGATTTATTCACTGAGTGAATCTTTTTAAAAGTCGACCTTTCACACTGTGACTGTGAGACACAAAAGTCTTTAAGGAGGAAACGGTCATCTCTACAGCTACCAATCCCAGTTTCATACTTGGTCCGTGCAGAGACTTGAAGCTGCAAACCTCTGCTTCTAGATCCAGGTGCTTACAGACTCAGCTAATAATCCCAAAAAAGACACAAGATCAGACGTACTCCAGACTCAGACCGGGTGCCTGTTTGCAGCGTTCAGCTGTGTTCAAGTCAGCTCTGGCTTATACTGTCTTTTATCGTCATGGCCCTGACTTTCATCATGAGTTTTACAACAGTAAATCCCTCTAAGAGTGACTTGGTTCCATGTTCAACTGAGCCAGGAAAAAAACTGAATCAAAGCATTCTGTGCAACAGGATGAGTTCCTCCACAGAAAATGCAAAACTGGGCTTTTATTTTGAAAAGCATAACCCAGAAGCATGCGCATACTATGTTTAAAGGAGCCACAGTTCTTGTGTTTCAAATACATTGGCCAGATGTGGCCATCGAACAGGCCGGGTGGATCTGGCACCATGTAGTTCCTTGAGCACCTCCTCTTTTTGCATTCTTCATATGGGATGGAAATAAAGTAACGTTGGATCAGCACATCGATCAAAGGTTCGTAGGTGTAAAGCAGGAAGCCTTCCACAATAAGGATTTGAGTCTCCTCCTCCTTAGTGTCAGACTTTGGGACGATCTCATTGTCCAGGGTGTCATTAACACCATGAGATTTCTCAAACTTCACCAGGTTATCCAACCATTCGTAGATCGTACTCTTCATGGCGTCCACGTCCAGAGCATTGATGACATGAAATGATGTGAGGGCTTGTGGCCCTCATCAGGGTCATCAAGAGCCAGACTGCAAACATACTCTACCAATGTGGACATGCAAGTGTAGATTTCTGCCAGATCTCTCAGCGTATTCTTGCATCATTGTGCTCCCTGTACTCCTAAAATCAAAGATCCAAGGTCTAATCAGTTCATCTCTCAGTCGGGGTGGACATTTGTGCAAAGTCTGAAGAAAAGCCCTTGGAGCATGCTTGAGATGTTGTGTTCATTAGAATGACCCAGACAGACAAGCATTAGAAGAGACAACCCAAGACATAACATGACTAATAGAATACAAGAAGTTATTCCAAAAAGATGCACAGAGTTTTGATGATTAAATATGATAAATCTAGATTTAATTTTCACAATCATCATTTTCATAGTTTTGCATTCTAAGTCTTAATTTAGCCTGCATGATATGAAAAAAATATGAGCAATAACATTGTCCAGTATTGAGATATATGTAGTGGCATAAATAACCAATATAAAAGTCTTTTTAACCTCCTTTCTTACACATTCTGATACCTGGTTTTACCTGTTAAGTCCGAGCCTCTTTAATTAGGCTACTGCCCAAAATATAAAGTCCATCTTTAAATGAGTAAAACTCTGTGACTACAAGGTCTACTGGATCAGAGAGAATCAAGTTTGCAAATGGAAAATTTCATTTTTGCCTATTTTTTTGTTTGCAGTTTTAGCATATACGTATATCTCATAGAAATTATGCAGTTGAAGTTCAAAAATCTCCAGTAGGCCAAAGCACCACATTTTTTTTTTTTTTACTCATATGCCATTATAGATGGTCACTGCATCATGGAATTCTTTTTTCCCCCTCAAATCACCCAGACCTCCATATAGTTCCCCTTCAAAGAAAGTCTTGCAAAGGAACTAAAGTCTGACACCAAGAGGAGCAGATTTATGTTTAATGGCACAAAAAAACAACACAAAGTGAGAAAACTAAACGAAACTGTTGAAACAAATGGAAACTGCACAAACATGACAAGAATTTTCAGTAGAGGCTTGGCTTTCCAATGAGACCATGCTTGTGTCTGTAGTACCAGGCACCATCCTGTAGGGGGCGGAAGTGTCTGGCTACGTAGCGCTACGGCTACTTTGATATGTGGTCATTGATTTGAGTCCTTCTTGAGTTGGATGTGGTGTAGCTGAGCTTCTTTTGTTTAATTTGATGTGTAAAATGACTATTTTTGTGCTAAAGTAGAGTCTACAGAGCAATTTTGTTTGGATCAAGGTGAGCAGGACCAAATTTGGTCCCGCTAGGGCTTAAGGGGTTTTAAGAACGTCGTCTTGACCATGTCTAAATGCACTGGATGCTGCCATATGATTGACTGATTAAATATTTGCCCTTAAAGCAACTGATCTGATATACCTAATGAAGTGGTTGGTAACTGTATACATGCCAATACATTACATTTCAACAGCTTAGTGTTATAGATTACCGCTTACATCTTTTAGTACTAAAATGCTCTTTTTTGTTTCCAGGAATGTGATACCAGTGGCAGTGCAATCCCCCATTCTTAGACCACAGGCACAAAGAGTGTGTAGTATCTTTTATCTTCATTCTAACTTTTTCTGTTATTAAGTAAATAGCTTAAAAATAGCCATCATTTATTTGTATTTCCTTTTTGTGTACAGGTACATGATCTCACACTCCCACCACAGATGGAGACCTGGACAAAAGAGCAGGTTAAAGACTGGCTGATTGTTGGACTCAGAGTAGAACAGAAAATTGCACAGAAACTCTTTGACCAGGAGTGTTCTGGAGCTTGCTTGGCCTCCTTTGAGAAACAAGATCTGGTAGAACTAGGTGTTCCACTTGCACCAGCATTGCAAATCACACGACAGGTTGAAAAGTTTAAACGGCAATCAGAAACATCCACCATTACTTCTACATTACCAAAGAGCTTCTCTGAACCACAGGATCACGAAAGATGGAAAAGTGCAAGGATTCAGGAAGTGTCAGAAAACCTAGATGAATCTGTGGAAACTGAAACGGTGTCATCAGATTCAGGGATCCAAAGTCAGAGCTCCTCATTGCTGATGCTACAGGAGGCAAGAAGCAAAATACAATCTTTAATCGGTCAGACACAGACAGATGAGGCACAGTTACTTCCAGAAGT
Source organism: Cheilinus undulatus (assembly GCF_018320785.1). Lineage (NCBI taxonomy): Eukaryota > Metazoa > Chordata > Actinopteri > Labriformes > Labridae > Cheilinus > Cheilinus undulatus. Next base: position 3,220,031 of record NC_054868.1, read on the forward strand.
TTCTGATAGTTCAAACGTACTTCCACAAAAGGCTCCAATTTGCCAAATCCGATCCTTTGACAAAAGCAGCTCATCCATTTCCTACATAGAAAATGGGATTTTTCCCCCAGTAGCTGGTCCAAGTAACCTTCTTGACCCTGTCCATGAGTACCAGCTTCTGCCTGAAGCCAGTGAAGCAAGTGAAAGAGAGGTCCTTTACGAATTCACAAAGGAAATATTCAGTTTTGCTGCAGGCTGCATGAACTCACGGACAAATGGCACTATTCATTTTGGAGTTAGAAACCAGCCTGAACAAGGAGATGGCCAGGTAGTTGGGCACAAAATCACCTCTTTCATAAAGTACACAGAGGCGTTTAATACCCATCTGAGTGAGTATTTTGAAGAAAAACATGTAAATACTGCAAGAATGTGCATCAGGCCGCCTAAATTCATACAAGTCCGCTGTCAAGATGGGACCTCTTCAGATAAATGGGTCATTGAGGTTGATGTAGTCCCGACGCATTCACTGATTCAAGAGAGTATTTTCTACACTCGGCTGAGTATTGCATCTGCAGAGAAAAAGCAAGAAATCAAGACTGAATGTCTCTTCATCAGGGATGGCCCAAGATCAATAAATGTTCTGTCCGATAGTAATCCTCGAAGAGTCCAAGAGGAGATGAAAAGCTTGACTGAAAAGGTCCAGTGTTGGGCATCGGCACGAAAGACCGTGGAGGAAAAGGATGAAAAACCACTGTCTCAAGGCAACCAGGGCCAGAGGCTGAAGCAGCTGATAACACAAGGAAAAGAAGCATTCGAGACTTCCATCCAAGTCATTCTTGTCACAGACAAATGTCCCCCAGACCAGCTGGAGCACCTTGACTTCCTCAAAGAGATGAAGTTGTTTGTGGTTCTTGAGTTTGATCCAGAGTCTGACGTGAATGGAACGTGCAGCTTTTACAGGCGAGACCATGTAGGCAATCTGCACTATCCGCACATGTATGACTCTCAAGACAGTGTGACAGCTACTATTCAGAAGCTGAACTTATTTCAGCAAACAAGCTGGGTTTTCTGCAATGGACGAGTAAATGAAGGAAGTGAATCAGACAAGCCCCTAACACAGAGTGAATGGCTTAAAAAACGCTCTGGTGAGATGAGCAACTTGGTTTCATTTCTTTTCAAACCAGATTTGCTTTCCAAAGACAGACTCCTCGTGATCTTCATTCTCCACTCAGCAGTAACAGACATCTCAAGCCCTATATTGGAGGCTTTCTGTGCAATCTACCGCACACTGGAAGGAGTTAAAAACATGCTGTGCATATGCAAAGACTCGACTGTGTTCAGCCACTGGAGGCAGCTGATCGACTGCCGCTGCAAGGAGGACATCACCAGCAAATGCATCTATGAGCTCAGTCTGAATGAAATATCAAGCACCATCAAAAAGCTCAAAGAACCTCAAACACAATCGTCTAGAAGGTTCTTGCCATCCACGGGGTCCAGCTCGGTGCTGCTGATGAAAAAGGATGAAGAGCTGATGACTGTTTTGGACATCTTGTGTGAAAATGAGTGTGAGAACACAGAAATTGAAATGAATGACTCGTTTCAGAACTTCAAGATAAGAACAGAGGAGGACTTCTACAGAGGAGGGCAAGTCACATGGTGGAACTTCTACCTTTCTGAGAAAGACAGCCTGCCATTCATCAGTCGGGACAAATACAAAGAGTTGTATGACCTCATCACGCCAGTAGAAGGCCACATAACTCCATGTGTTATAATCAATCTTTTCCATCATCCTGGATGTGGGGGAACAACTCTGGCAATGCATGTTCTCTGGAACCTGAGAGGGAAATTCAGATGTGCAGTTGTTAAAAACAACATGGCAGCAAATCATGAAATCGCAGCTCAAGTCATAAACCTTCTGACGTACGGCAAGCAGGAGCAGTCAAGCTGCACACCTGTGCTTCTCTTGGTGGACAACTGGGATGATGTAGAAGATCTGAAACAGTGCATCCTGACTGCTGCCAATGACAGGAGGCGATCCAACCAGCTCCTGGTGATCATATTGAGCTGTGAGAGAACCAGGTTCCCCGACGAGAGCTCCAGAAACAGCCGCAGTCCAAATGTTTTCATCACCAACAAGCTGTCACAAAGAGAGCAGGCTTTGTTTTCTGATAAACTCCAACAACTCAAGAGCTACCATGAAAAGCCAGACACATTCTATGCCTTCATGATCATGACAAATAATTTCAGTGACACTTACATCTCAAATCTGGTGAACAACATTGTTGGCGATCTGGATGCCACCACCCAGGAAGGAAGGCTTTTCTCCTTCCTGGCTTTGCTGAACACCTACGTCAACGGGTCCTACATGTCGCTGTCGTTGTGCGAAGAGTTAGTAGGGATAAGGAACGTTTTCTGGAAGCAAGATACTCTTGTTGACAGAATGAATCCCTACTCCACACTGATGATCACTTTCACTGTTGAAGAGCATGGCAGCTATCAAGCCGTTCGGTTGCTGCACCAAATGATTGCAAGAAAATGCCTTGAAGTCCTCACCCAGAGACACAATCTTTCCCGGACTGAGATGATTGTGAATCTTCTTCATTGTGACAAACTCTACAAATCGTGCATGGGGAAGGATTTCCTGGTCCACAATATCCAAAGCATGCTCGTCACACGTCACAGGAAAGACCAAGGGGACGACAAGGACACGCTGTTCTCTCCGGTGATTGAAGACATAGAAGAGAATGAAGGATCTGACAGGGTCGAAGATGTTCTGGAAAAAGCCACATGTAGGTTTGACAAAAGCGCAACACTGCCGCAAGCACTGGCGAGATACTTCTGTTTGAGAAAGAAAGACTTTAAATCAGCTCTCAAATGGGCTCTGGTGGCGCAGAGTAAAAACGCCAATTCCTACATTGCTGATACTGTTGGACAAGTGTACAAGATCAATCTCAAAAAGGAAATTGAAAACCCTAAGGCTCTCACTCCAGAATCATTGGACCAGTCTTTAAAACTCGCGTCTTGTGCTGTGAATGCATTCCAGGAGTCACAGGAGCTGGCAAAGAAGGATGACTTTTTAGAGGCCTTTGATATGCACCATCGTAAAAGGCCTAAGTCCTACAACGTATCTGGATATGCCGGAGAGATGGATGTCATCATGATCCTCCTTGATGTCATTAAAGAGCTTCCTGTCTTTACCTCCAGTGACAGACACAAGAGGGATAAAGTGCTGCAGTTCCTCAAAGGTCACCACTCAGTGAGCAGTCTATTTGACTCAAGCAGCACAACCATCAACCAGGACAGCGACCGGTTTATCGCTGTCCTGGCAGACCATGAGAGATTCCTCATCTCTCTTAAACCAAGGCTCAGTGAAGTCTTCAAGTTCTTTGAAAGCTACTTCACATACCTGAAACCGAGGTCACCTGAGAAAGCAACAGATGATGAAAAAAACAAGCGAAAGATTTCGGAGCACTTCAAAAAATACATGCAGATATTCAGCATTTCAGAAGAGGAGAAAGCATCTGAAAAGAAAAGCAAACCCAACCTCAGTCTGAGTCAAGAGATAGTTGACCACAAGCTCTACCTGGAAACAAAAAGAGCAGACTCTTTTGCTGGACTGCTGCAGCACTTGAATGACAAAAACCCTGTGGAAATGGAGCACATCCTCAAAAAATGGCAGTTTATCTTTGAGAGATCCCCAAGCAGAAAGGTTTCAGACACAGTCAACTTCATTTTGGCAAACGTTGTTCTCCACAGCCTCAAGCCCTCGTCAACATCGCTGAAAAAATACGAGGAGCTGGTTTCTCTCCTCAACGACGCGCTGCAAAGCGAAGGCACTCATTCACGTTTGACCGAGGTGTACTACCTCTCCATGTTGTTAATGTGGCCTTCCAAGGACCAAAGGCTTGAAAGCTTAGAAACGTACAAAAACATCAGTGTTTACGTCGCATCGATCAAGAAATCTTTTCACCGCCGCTTCTCTCACATGTTTCCGGCGAGGAGTGCCATTGCTCATTTCTTCCTTGGGAAATCCAATGAACTCAAAAGAGTTGTGCCCAAAGTGAAGCTCGATCAAATTCTGGTTAATGTTTCAAGGCAGCAAACCTCCAGCAGTGGCCAGCCACGTAACCTTCACCAACTGTGGCAGAGTGGGGAAGCTTGGAACGAGCCAGAGATCCAGAAGAAGCTGTTGAGGATTAAAGGACAGTCAGAGCAGGGGGACATTTACGTTAACTATGGTGGAACCCACAAGATGCAGGTGCGTCCAGTCTACCTGGGTGATATTCGAAGCGGATACAGTCGGGAGGAAGTATCTTTCTACCTAGGGTTCACCTTGGAGGGCCCTGTGGCCTACAACATCAAGTATGAAAATGAGAAATGAGTCTACGCTGGTCACATGCAAAAGCAACACTACAGCACAGACGATGGGCCTTTTGAACAATTAAGTGCTTTCTTTTTATAGATTTTGTGGTTTAATTTTATTATCAGTGGCAGAACGGTAAAAACACAAACTGACCATGGGCTCAGAGACTGGAAGGAGTCTGTCACATTCGTTATGTGAGCAACAAACTGAACAAACTTTAGTAGGCATGCACACACAATTCTTCACTATCAGTGGAGCCAGTTTGCAAATTAAACTCTTTCCAAAGCTGGTTGAGAGAGCAGAAAACACCTTTTTTTCTGCCAAGAAAAGCTCTCAGTGTGGTTCTATGCTCATCTTTTAGTAAAGAAATGTTGTCTGAGCTACTACAGCTGCATCCATGCTAATCTCTTCATCAACCACTATTTTTCACGGCCTTGCAGTTGCATTAATTTTTTCCCTGCTGGTACCAATGACAAGCATACCAGCTTGAACCCTCTTCCTGATCACAGAAGAAAATCTGGCCATTCTGTTGGCTTTGCAAAGTTGAATTCAACCAGGAATGGTTATGAAAAATGTAGGCTGGCTGAAAATATGATGCAGTTGGTTGCCCCATTGCATCTTCTCTGGACTTTGTTTTTCAAGCTGATTATTTTCTCTCCATTGAAATTAGGTGATGCAGTGTGCATGGACTTATGCAAAGACTTGATGAACTAAACCATGCATCGTTGGGCGTACATATTTTGGTTCTATAACTGCACACATTTGCACAGTAAGGGCAAAACCAAGAGTAGACTTCCAAAACCCAGGTCTTTTTTTCTTGATTTTGCTTGCAGGCAGGCCTGTGTAATGCTTCTTTACCCTCCTGTAATGAAGGATATGTACAAGCAGGAAATGTTTTGGATTTAAGTTGTGCTAAATAGACATCTGAGATAACAAATCAAACTGTTAAACTTTTCAAAGTAAACTTTATTGAAACGGTCATGGTCCATCCAGATTAACTTTTATGATGTTGTGCCTAACTTTTAGACCATACAGCACTAGCGTGTAAATTGTCAGTACTGGTCACGTGTCATAGTGATTCAGTCTCACAGTGTGAGTGTGAGTTCTTGAGTCGGCTTAAATTGCACAATGTGAGCCTGGCCAAAGTTTTATATTTTGCCCACTGAACTGCAATGTCTGACCACTACTGACAGACAAACTCAAAGGGCCCTTTATTATTTCATTTTTTAAATTCAACTTGTCATTTGGTGTTTATGTCTATTGTTTCATAAACAGTATGCTTTGACTTCATTTTGTCTATTTTAATTTTATTTTCTTTTATTTTATTTGTATTCAGGTTTTTAAAATAATTTTTATGGCTGACATGCTGTAATTAGGGCTGTCACGATATCAGATTTTCACTTCACGATTATTGTGGTACTCTCAAAATAAGTATTTTGTTGAGATTTTATTACTTTTTGTTTCATTTCCTCGAAGAGTCACCTTTTTTTGTTGTTATTACAAATTGTATTATTTTTATGCTGTCAAATTGATTTATAATGAGAAATTACAGAGAAGCACACAATGACATGCAGTTTCATAAAATGGACACCTGGTGGCAGCACAGCCATGTTTAGTATTTTAGTTTGTGTTTATATATATAGTGTAAATGTACTACAGCCTAACTGCAAGAGAGATTTATTCTGTTATAAAAAGTGAACACTTACAAAATGTACAGTGATTACAAAAATAATCTTTAAAGAGAAGATAAAGAGGACGTGTTTAAGGGAGAAGTGCACATATGGCTAATGATAGATGGAAGATGCAATATAAAGAGAAACTGTTTATTTTATCTTTACTACAGATGCTGATAGGTTTATTTTGGAAAATGTGTAAAAAGAGACATTTATGGGAAAACAGACATTCAATGCTATCCAGATGTGGATGTAACCAGCGCTGTAATATAAAGCAGACAAAGTAACAGAGAATAACTCATGATTGCAGTTAAATGGTTAAAATGAATATGTTAATAAATATAATCCGGTTGGATGGAGAATGAGCAACAGTTGTCCTGTTTCCCTAGTTTCTGTGTGGTATTTCTAATATCTCCAGGGCACTCCTACCAGCAGGTTATCTATATATCTGACAGCAGAGACCTAGCCAGGACCCGCTACATTATTGTGGGCAAAAAATGTCCCGATATCGATAAAAATATAAATAATAATTGGACAATTAATCAAATTTGTCTTTAACTTTATTTATGTTGTGTTCCCTCTTTTGGCAGATGAAGTACACTCAAAATACCTGTCTAAGGAGGTACTGCAGCTGTTGTGTCATTGCGGAGGGTCATATTTCTTAAAAAATGCAGAAATATTAATGGAAGGTTTTTATTTATTCTGTCGCATGTGCTTTTAAGCTTTTCAAAGTAAAAAAAAACAAACAAAAAAAACCCATCTGATTTAGGTTTTTTCAGTTCGGCAACAAGAGTGAAATTTCCATGTTGTGATCAGCAGGGTCAGTCTGTTATCAAAATCCAAGATAATTCTTTTTACATTCATCAGTTATCAGAGATAACGCACTTTCACCAGAGGTAAAGATTCAGGGCTTTTGAGTTATCATTAGGGGTACAGACCCCACGAGCCCCCCCATGGCTCCACCTCAGACTGATAAACTTATACACCACACAGGATTTACATTGTCATAATGCCAAAAACTGTGTCAGAAAGGTAGGGTTATAGACACGTTAGGAAATAATTAATTACAGACATATTTCAAGAGCACCTGCAGCAGTTTTGGGATCAGGTCTGAATTTAATTTTTGCACTAAAACTGTTTAAATTAGTAAACAAGGCACAGTCTCATTTCTTTAAATGCGCACAGAAGCTTTAACGCTCCTCATAGCTGCAGACAGTATCAGCGTCTCCACTGCTCTGATGGCGTCATGACGCACAGGAAGGGACTGGCACAGAGATTCTGAGCCAACATTCTGTTATTTGAGGGGAAATTCCTTCTATCCATGAAAATTGGCCTCTTTTTATAAAGCGTTTAATTTACGGACAAGGACAGGAACAGAGAGGGACAAACAGAGTAAAAACGAACTCTCAGAGAGAGCTGATGGAGCGCTGCGCTCTTTGGCACTCACGAACAATGATCAGGAAAATAATTCTACCTACAGCTTAAAAAACAAAGGATGTAGTCTGTAAATATCACCCTGATGTTACTCTTATCAATACTGCCAAGTTAATTAGTCCAGGCTGCCAGCTGCTGATGTTTTTGGAGCGTTGAAGCTGACGAGGATGTGAGACTTTTTTTCGTGCTTCATTCAGTGAGAAAACTTGGTTTAGAACAGTGAAAAAACCTTATTTGTCAAGGGCAGTGCTTAAGTGAACGCAGTATTATAATTTCTTAACCTGAACACAGCTTCTGTCATTGTGTGCATTACATGGAGGGTCAGACTTTAGGAGGAATTGGACATGCATGTGCGTTAATGTTTAAAAAGAAGGTTGGCACACACCGCACCAGCAGGTGTTAATGATCAGGAAATCAGGGGGGATGGGCTCGTGATGGCGCTGGAGTGGCACTGGATCATTTACATGATATTATCATATGAACATTTTTAACACTATATTGAAATTTTGTTTTTTAATACTACGGTTGTCGTCAATACCGGTATACCGCGACAGCTCTAGCTGTGATATTGGGATCTGAATTATACATTTGATTTTTTTATGATTAAGTATCATTACATAAAATATTTTGTTGGAGCTTTTCTGTCCTTGAATAAAAAAGAAGTACTTTGGGATTGTTTTCTTGTGCAAGCACAGATTATTTGGATTGTAAGGCTGCCCTTAAACTACATTCTTTTTACATCTTAGCTGTTGAAAAAAATGTTGACTTGTGGAGTGTTAAAGGTCACATATTTTACCCCTTTAAGACAAGATTTAATTGGTCTCAGAGGTCCCCAAAACATGCCTGTGAAGTCCGTTGCTGAAAAAACACTCCAGTATTGGATTTCTGCATGTCTAAAAACCCCTCTGTTTCAGCCCTGCTCAGAACGAGCTGCTTCTGTATCTGTGGCTTTAAATGTTAATGAGCTGTCTGACTCCGCCCCTCACAGGAAATGGATATGGCTTAATAGATGTGGCTCTCCTGATCCTATAGCTGAGAGGGGGATCAAGAACTTCCTTCCAAGCAGGGCGGACCAACCGAACTTGGGGGCGGTGCTAACTCCCCACATGACATCATGAATGAAAAATCTGAGGCTTGTTTTAGCACACATTTTCTGATTCTTTTGGGCAGGCCAGGGGCACCTATTTTAGTTAGAAAAGCCTGAAAAAGTGGAATTTTAAAAAAAATTGTACATATTCAATGAAAGTCAAACCCTTTGTTACGTTAATAATACCCACCTTATTCCATAAAAGTAATCTGAGACGCTTACTAAACATTTGCTGCACACCTAAAGTGACTGCATCTTGAGACCCCTTGGAATAAAAGACTTCTGCCTACTATTGCTGAAAGGTAAAATTTCCAATAAACTGAACAATAATAACCACGCTCTTCATCTTTATTATCTTTAATATTTGCCATTAATCATTAATCAATATCATATAAACATGCATTTTATTACACACTGATTAGATCAATCATTTATATCATTACAAAAGTCTTCACAGGATATTTTAATACAATAAAACATATTTATCTATACAAGCTGTATCCCAGCCTCATACTCTCCACCTTTAATCAGCTGCACAACACAGTAATTCATAAATCAGCTCTATTATGTAACGTTTAACTGAAATTTTCTTTTAATTTCTTATTTAAATAAAACTTTTTTTAAAAATATGTAAAAGGTTTGATTTTTAAAAAATCCATTTATCTGTGAGGCTGATAATTTACTTCATGATAATTTGGATCAATTCATACCTTAAAAAAGTACTAGAATAACATTTACTACAAAAACCAGTAGTAAACACAACCCTGACGTCTGTGTAAACTTCCTAGGCCTATTATTAGTGGTATCAATATTTATCTTTAAATGACCTGTGCGTCATTGGGTCGCTGATAAGCAAATGGGTCTAGTTTAGGTCTAGACCTCAAAAAATATCCACGGCCAGTCACATTAATCAGTTTGTTTCCCACTTATACAGCAGGATTTAATAGTTCAACTTAACCTTTATTTTTGTCTGTATATTTACATTGCACTTACTTGTATTTTTTTCCTTTTTTCTCCTTTTTAGCCACTTTTTTTTGCTACAATCCACTAATTTTTTCCACTTTTATCCCATTTTAGTGCTTTTCAACAGTTTTTGCCTTTTATGCTGTTTTTTGCCATTAAATGCCACTTTTTTACCATTTTTGCCACTCTGTGCTGCTCTTTGACCATTTTTGCCACCTGTAACTCATTTTTTTGTCACTTCTCACTCATTCTGTCCTTTTTTCTCAACATTTATGTCACTTTCCACCGAATATTTGCGATTTTTATGCTTTTTGACATTTTTTTCCCTCTTCTTTTTGCCTTTTTCACCAGTTTTTGCCTCTTTTGTCCTGCTAATTGCAATATGAACTGTCTTCCCCTTCTTTGCCACTTTTCATCCATTTAAGCTGCCTTTTGCCATTAATTGCAACTTTTTTACAATTTTTGCCACTGCTCTGCTGCTTTTTGCTCATTTCTTGCCATGTTTTTGTTGCTTTTTGACCATTTTTGCCACCTGTAACTCATTTTTTGTCTCCTCTCAAACCATTTCTGCCACTTTTTCTCCTCGTTTTTGACACTTTTCACTCAGTTTTTGCCATTTTTGCCAACTTTACCCCTTTTCACCCATTATGTGCTGCTTTTTGACCGTTTTTGCCAGCATCACCTAATTTTTATAGCCCCTTTAACCCATTTTTAACAGCTTTTCACCACTTAGCTTGCGGCTCTCGTAAAGGTATTTTTCAACAGTTTGGCTCTTTGGTTAAGCAGGGTTGCGTAACACTGACCTAGGGTTTAATCAATCCGGATCAACACTTTATCCACATGTGTGGAGACTGCTGGAGCCATCACCATGACTAGGATATGGGTATTATTTTTTTCTTTGAGTTGTACTTTCTTACTAAACTGACACGCCAGAAACACATGTGTGAAACACATCCATCTGGTAAACCTTCTATAGACAGCGTTTGGTAAAGGGTGATTGGATGAACATTCTGTCTGTCACATCTTTATGGGCCAATCAGAGCATCAAAACACGTGATGTCACAGCCCTAAACCCAGGTGCGATGCTACAGACGAGTAAACTCCATAGAGAGCTGCATAACGTGAACCATGACTGTAGACGTGTCAGTACACGACTTTTGTCGTTTTTGAAAAGACAACAACTCACTGCTGTTGTTTGTTCTTCAAACGAAGAAATGTCGTCAAGTTCTGATAAAACTGGCGCTTTAGCAGCATCCACGCTAATCTCTTCTACTATAACTGCACCAGCCTCTTGTTGCTGATTGGTCCTGTCACTTTCTAAGCGGACCCAAACGGTTCAGACGGGAGCTTTGCAACCGATGGAGCTCATGGCATATTTTCCCCCCTCCCCTCCTTGCTCCACAACATGAGAGCTCAGTTCTGTGCGGCTAACGGTGCAGATAGCTTCTCTGTACATTCAGACACAAACAAAAGCAAAGAAGATGATCCATTCAGGGCAGCGTGAATATGTTAAGAGTTACAGTATATCCCTTGTAAATTAGGGGGGTTTATATTAAGGACCTCGGGCAAAAATGGTAAACCTGTTGTTTTAGCTGTTCCTTTACACCAGTGGTTCTCAACCTTGGGGTTGAGACCCCCTTGGGGGTCACGAGACACTAAGATGGGGTCTCCAGTTGCCCTCAAATAAATAAGAATATTTTTTAAATTACACTGTTGCCACTTAACACCAATTAAGTCAAAAATTTTACCCCTTTTCATCATTTTCCCACCAATTTCAACACATTTTTACCATTTTACACCTATTTCATCAGTTTTAAACTCTTTCCACCACTTTTTTTCTGCCTGTTTTTGAACTTCTAAACTGATTCTTGCCACTTAAGCTTAAAGTTGTCTCTGTTGACCTATTATTGCTACTATTAATCCTTTTTAACAACTTTTTAAACCCAGTTTTTCCCATTTTAACCCCATTTCATCCCTTGATATGCCCATTTTTGCTAGTTTAACCAATTTCTGCCAGTATCTTTCTATTTTTTCTTTCTCAGTTAACCCATTTTGGCCAATTTAAGTAAATTTCAGCCACATTTTAACTCCTTTTTACCACTGTTTACAGCCATTTTTGCCACTTTAACCCATTTTGCCCTTTTTGCCATGGTTTTGATGACCTCTATGGGCCCCCAGTTTGGCAGGGCACCAGAAAGCTCTCCAAATTGTGCATGGCTGTGTTCAACCACCTTCAGGTACTGTGGGGATCCCCGATCTCTGGCACCTTTATTTCGGGGGTCTTAGGCCAAAAGTTTTGGAAACAGGTTCCAGAGGGGAAACTCTGAAATGCTGCTGTGTAAAATGGCAATATACAGTTCCTCTGAGACAGGATATGTGCGTGTGTGTAGCTGGATGAGTACATGTGTATACTTGTGTTGTTTCATTACAAAGTTGTGTTCACAGTGGTTGTTTAAAATGTTTATAGCTTTTAACTGGATTCTGACTATCAAATATTAGAACATAAATATTAGATAGGGCTGATTTCAGTCGTAAGTATTGACCATAGGAGTGACACCAGAGCCTAAAGCAATCTTTTAGTCTGTGTCATTATCAGCTCAACAAAGAGACAGAATGGGATGAAATCTACTTTAGGTGTGTTTGTTCATCTCAGTCCTCTTCTAAATAATGTGGTAAAATTTTCATATTAAAGATCTCCCTCCATGCATTATTCCAAAACAGGACAAATGACCAGCGGAGCCTCGTTCCTCCCAGATTTGTTGGTGCAGGGGCTGAAGAAAGGATGGAGGGTGTCAGAAAACGTATCCGTGAACGTGTAAATGAGAACTTTGGCCTCCACGTCGTAGAAGGACACCAGCCCCTTGTCGTAGTCCAAGTAGACCCCGATCCGGGACGGTCGGAGGTTGACGGTCAGGTTGGTTGAGGGCTCCGTTCTGAAGGCGTACTCGGTCCTATCTCGCAGGCTGAGGAACCAGTAGCCGTGGGCGGGGCTTACGGTGATTTTACCTTTCCTGTTCACGGACCAGCTCGCCACTCCAAGGTCCCAGTCGGTCTTTCCTCCAACCTCCACCTGAAAGAGGACAGTGTGGTACAACTTAGTGCAATCACTACAGATTGTCCAGATCTGAGGTGTGTGTAGTTTCAGATAACATCCAGCAAACACATTTGGTCTAGATCTGGCTCAAAGCTGGAACGATTCAGCCCAGATCCTGTTCAAACCTGGCAGAGGCCTTGCCAGCTTTGAGCCGGATCCTAGCCTAAAGTCTTTGCAATCAGGATCACCGCAAAGACATCGGCCCAAATCCAGCTCGAAGCTGCTTTACTATCAGGCACATTTGCACCAGATTTGGTCAAATACTGTTGCAGATCCGTCATCTGACTCCATGAGGCCAATGTACAAAAAGACACTGGAGGGAACCTGTTTCCATACGGCCCGTGTCTGGTCCAGTATCATCTTGCTACTATCCAGGCACCTTCATCCTACCTTCATGTGGCGCTAGCTACCATGTTTTCATGTTCAGTGAGCACACAGAAAGAGTTTTCTGAAGGGAAGCATACAGTCATTTTTGCACTAGCAATCTTTCCATATCCACCTACCTCCCAGTAATGGCGTCCTGAGTTGAAGCCCTCGCGTGCCAGTACACACACCACCCGGTCAAAACGCTCTGGGTTGTCTGGTACCGACTGATGACGTTCACCACAGTAGACCTGCTTCCCGTCCACTGAGATGATGAGACGGGGGTGGGATGTGTTCGGGTCTAAAGTGATGTCATCTGGTAATAGAAGAGTGATGGCTGGTTATTAAATCTAACTCTGTCTTCAGATAATGAAAGAAGATAAAAAAATTATCAAACACGTACCTGCGTATTCTTGAACTCTCCTTACTTCTGGAAAGAGAGACAGCATACTTTGATTTGGTCATGTTTTACTGCATAAAGGACCTCGTAAAGATGAGAGAAACTGGCTTTAAATAACATTTGTTTGCTCAGACTCTTACTTGGGTTTGGCCGGGCTACAGTTTGGTCCAACAGATATTTCTGACCTGTTGATTGAAGAAGCAACCAAAAAGAATTTATTAGTGAGCATAAAATAAAAACTGAAAGCAACTTCAACTGCTGCAATCAAAATTATTCAACCCCACTGCAAATCAGGTTTATTGTGAAAACTTACAGACTTCCAGCTGTTTGCAAAGAACAAATCAGACAAAAACAACTGAAACAGCTCAACACAATAAATGCTTCAAATAGATGGAAAATGCAATCACTTAACCTCTGAAGACCCTGCATCCACATATGAGGACATTACATTTGGCCTTCCTACATGATAGAAATCATTTTTGGTATTAGAATTGATGTAAAATTGTTCAAAATGTCTGTTCAACTTTAAGGTATTTGCTTGAAATGCTGGGATAATTTGCTGTTTGGATATTTTAGGGAATTTGCTTGGAAGTTATCAAATTATTTTCATTGAAATTAAGAGAACACATTTGTATGTTTTGGAGGGTTTCATGGCTTTAAATGTATTTTAATTTTTTATGCATTTTCATTGGAATATGGGGAAATTATTACCATTTTTTGGGAAGATGGACTGGGAATTTGGGCTTCAGGATTGGCCTTTGAATTTTACAGCATTTGTCTTAGAAAACTTTGGGGATTTGGGTTATTTCCATCATTTTTGTGGAATTTTGGAGAATGTTTCTTTAAAAAAGTCAAAAATTTGCAAAGAAATTGAAAGAAGAATTTACTTTAATATTTGGGGAGTTTGCTTGAAATTTTCAGGAACTTGCATGGAATTTTGGAGGCAAATTTCTATTGGAATTTTCAGGCATTATGAGGAATTTTTTACTGAAAGATCTGAGTACTATCTAAAGAAATATTTGGATACTTTAAGAATATGTTTAACCCTCAGACATCACTTTAATTTACTCCCCTTTAAAGTCATTAAGGACAAAAATGTCCACTTCCAAAAAACTGCTATAAAAACTTAAGATTAATTTTTTTTTTTCAGCTTTTTTACACAAATCTCTTAAACAACTTCAGCTCTGTTCAAAACTACCAAACATTCAATCATTTTGAAGATGTTAACCCTTTAAATGCCCTTTTGATTACTTAAAGATCAAAAACTTGGTTTGAGTGGAGGTCAAAGGGACGTTTTTGTCCACAAGTGACTTGCATGGATAGTGAATTTTAAATCAGATGCTACGCAAAAACTAATAATGCAGCAAAGTCAATATTTCGGAAAATGTTTGACATACCCAGGACTGATTTTAAAAAAACACCCCCCCCAACCCCCAAACATTAGTTATGTGGACAATAATTACTGTTTCATGTGTTTTTTTAGAAAAAAATATGACCATCCTGTAATCAAACTAGCATTTAAAGGGTTAAAATCCTGAACATTATCCAATAATTGATTGTTTTAACTAGAACTGAAGTTGATCAAAAGATTTGACCCAAAAATCAGAAAAAAATATTAATTTATACTATTTTTATTGCAGTTTTTGGAGGTGGATGTTTTTGTCCTTAACGGCTTTAAAGGGTAGTAAATTTTAAATCAGATGCTACAAAAAAACTAAAAATGCATCAGAGTCAGTATTTTGGCTAATCATTGACATTTCCAACATTTGGTTTAGGGAAAATATCACATTTTCACTTCTTTTCATTAAAAACAACGTTGACTTTGAGTAATCAAACTGGCATTTAAAGGGTTAAAATCCTCAAAATGATAGAATGTTTGGTAGTTTTGAGCACAGCTGAAGTTTTTAAGTTTTTAAGCGATTTATGCAAAAAAAAGCAGAAAAAAATATGAATCTGTTAAGTTTTTACAGCAGTTTTTTGGAAGTGGACATTTTTGTCCTTAATGGCTTTAAAGGGTAGTAAATTTGTTTCACTGTGTTCCCCTGACCTATAAGAGCAATTGAAATTTGAATTCAAAAATTTGCCAAGAAAAAACTTTGTTACAAAAAATTGGACTATATGCACTAACACAGCCAAAATGATGAGCAGAGAAAGAGGAAAAATTTGCCCAAATGGTTAAAAATGTCCCTAGTGGTGCCTGAGGGTTAAGAATTTTTCAAAGATATTTTTAAAAATTATTTTGGAATGGAAAACTTCCAAGAAATTCCTGTTTAACAACAAGACTGATATTTTAACTTAACTGACCAAATCTATCCCAAATAAATAGGAGAAAATAAAAATGCTTTTAAAAACAAAGGCTCTTGTCTCAGGAGGTTAATGCAGTGCAAAAATCAAAGGCTACAGCCGGATATCTGAAAAGGCAGGTCAGGAAAAACCCTTGAGTGACTGCAGAAGACCTCCAGCAAAACTTGGTGGTAACAGGGACTGAGGTTTCAGTGAGTACAGTAAGGCCAGACTGAACGTAGATGGTTTCCATGCCAGAAAAGTCAGCTCCAATCTGCTCACAATCACAGAAATAAGCCACCGAGGTTTTGGGATTCTGTTCTGTGGAGTGATCAAACAAAACTGGGACTTTCTGGCGTGATGGATCAGCGGTATATCTGGAGGAAGAAGAATGAAGCATACGCTGCTGTGCCCACAGTTAAGCATGGCGGTGGCTCAGTGATGCTCTGGGGCTGCTTTGCATCCTCTGGTACTGGAAACCTGCAGTGTGTTGAAGAACAGATGGATTCATTGGAGTATAAATGTCATGATGTCTGGGAGGAAACTGAAGCTTTGGCCTCATTGGACCTTCAAACATGACAATTGTCCCATGTACACCTCAAGGCTTGGTTGCAGAAGAAGTCCTGGAAGATTCTACAATGGCCATCGCAGTCTGGGGTGTCAAACTCAGGGCCGGGGGCCCGTGTTACAGTAAACCTGCCCCATGAGATCATATCATATTTTTATTAGAACTGGCCCACCTGTATGAGGTCTGCAGATTTCCTCCAGTCTAAAATTTGACCTTGTTGGTTTGAAATATCCTTGTTAAGTCATCCAGATTTGAAAAAGGAAAGAGAAAAATGATTAGTTAAAAAGCCAAGAAGGTGGAAAATAAAATTAATTTTTGTTTTCATGTCAAATTTTCAAATTTGCATCTCAAAATTAGAACTTAAACTTATGATTTTGTTTTTTAATTTCATATTTTGACCTTTTAGAATTACATTTTAAAATTTAGGTGACTGTTTCAACTCATGATTTTGAATTTTATCCCCCATTTTGGCCTTTTCAACTCCTAACCTAGACTTTAATCCTGCATTTTGCCCTTTAAAAACTCAGTTAAAAATCTAAAACCCATGATTTGAATTTTATCTCATATCTTTACCTTTAAAACTCATGATTCCAAATTGTATTTCATATTTTGACCTATAAAAAGTATTGTTTAGGCTTTTATCTCTTTCTTTTTCTTTTTAAACTCATGATTTCAACTTTTATCTCATATGGTCACCTTTAAACTAAGAACAGCTGGTTTCTGTCTGCATCTCATTCGCTGCAGGTCATAGAAGCTAAAGGAAGCTCTAAAGCACTAAAGATGCTGCCATGAAGGGGTTAAATAATTCTGGGACTGGAAAAGTCATTGGAAGTTCCCCTTTCAGGTGGATCTGGGGAAAACACTTGAAGCGTTCGCTGTGTTGAGCTGTTTCAGTTGCTTTTGTTTGATTTGTTCTTTGCAAACAGCTGAAAGTCTGTAAGTTTTCACAATAAACCTGATTTGCAATGGGGTTTGAATAACTTTGATAGAAACTTTTTATGTCTGCAGGTAGTTTTACTTTAATGGTGGTTTACCATAAGGCAAGGGTTGACATTTGCTATGCATGGGTAAAGATCATGAACATCAGCGGTGAGAGTATTTAGAATGTAATTAAGGTTAGGGGGTTGAAGTCCCTGATAAAGCCCAGCTTTGCCCTCATGTAAAGAAAATTATGGAAAGGCAGATCCATTAAGATAAATTAAATCTATCAAATTTGATTTAACCTTGTAGTGAAATAGCATGAAAGATATTTTAAAGCTATGGTTCTGGGGACCTAAACCAATAAACCTATGGGGGCCAGAACCATCGCTTTAAAATACCTTAAAATATTATAATATCTAGGATAATCTGGGGTTCAGGTCTTCAGTTTCTTTCTCAAAAGTAACTTATCGAACCCTAGCCAGAATGCACACTCACAGACTTCCGGCAGTTTCCTCAGCTCTTCACTGAGGTTCTCCATCGTTTGGTTGAGGGTCCTGAGGATCACTCCTGAGGTGAGCTCAGACACCACAGAGACCCCCGACCAGTCCTTGGAGGGTGGGGGGGTGGACAGAGTAGGATATGTCTGCAGAGTACACACAAAAGGAAGCTTTAGTTTTAAAGAAATGTATAACTGTATTTCCAAAATAATTGGTACACTGTGTAGAATGTAAACAAACAGTATTCTATGATTTGCAGTCTCATAAACCAGTGTTAATTTCATGGTTTTGAGGGGCCAGTTAAGACTGAGGGTTAAGGGGAGAATTGGGATTCTCCACTGTGGGTAAATCTGTCAAAAAACAATGCATCTGTATCTCCTCTGCCTCTCAGCTGTAGAAAGCAGGGACCCCAGGTCTGGCAGGGTGCAGAGAACACACTACCAGGATTTGGTACCAGATCTAGGCAAGAAAATAAATCTGTAACTCACTGAAGACCTGAACTCACCTCAAAAAGCTAAAAGACAACGAAATGATCAGAAGACAGCAATTGCACATAACTTTACTTTTTTATATTTTTGATGATTTAATTGTCTTTATGTGCTGAACGAGGCTGTTTCAGACTGTATTTATGAAGCATTGAATTATGTAGTGCAGCTTTGTGAATCAAACCTACAGTTGAAAGTAAGCACATACATTTCCCAGCATGTTTTGTGTTTTTGTGCATGCATTCATCCACACCTTTAGAAAGTGAACATAATCTTCACACAGAACCAGCTGATTCAGAGCTGCACTCCTCTTCTTCAGCTCAGAAATCTCCTCCTCCAGCTCTTTCAGCAGACTCTGAGCTTTACGCTCTGTAGCACGCCAACTCATCTCTATCACCTGGACGGGACGGGAAACAGACAGCTCAGGTAGATAAATAGAACAAGTAATTATAACTAAAAAGATGTCAGATATTCACCTCTAAGACTTCGGCCTGGCAGCGCTCCACACTGGTGATCAGTCTAGAAAACGAAGAGACAACTCCGCCTGTCTCTTTTTCAGCAGCAGCCTGAATGAAGACACACATTTCAAAAATAAGGAACAAAATGAACATCAATTTCTAAGTATCTAGGGAACAGAATTTGGGCAAAAGGTGGGGTACACCTGCAACTGGTCATCAGTCAACCTCAGGGCTGACATACAGAGCTGTGAAAAAGTATTTGCCCCCTTTGTGGGCATAACTTTCTGATCTGCCACTCTCTCATTGTCTCTAATGTTACTTCAGTGATGGGCTATATATTCTTCAGCCAGTAGGTGGCGGTATTTATCTCATAGTGAGCAGATGCCCTGTGTCTTCCTGTGCCAGTCTGATCTGATCATCTTGACTCTTGCAGGATGAGCTCTGCTGAAAATAAACTCTGAGCATATTCAAGCAGAGCAGGGTGGCACATTTTCTCACTGGGTTTGGACGTCAGTTCTCACCCGAACTCCACCTAAAGCCCTGAGAAGTTTCTTTCTTTGACATATCAAAGAACTAAGAAAGCTTATGAGTTCTACATTGGATGATTAAATTTCATCCTCACCCTTAAATCAGAGCTAAGACTGAGTTTGATCCTGTTTGTGAACTCACCTGTATCTCTCGTAAAGAGGTCTGTATTTCCTCCACCTTCTTCATCTTGTTGCTGATGAGATCCTGCAGCTCCACCTCTGAAATACCTAACTGAGACTGAAGATGACAGAAAGTATGATTGAAGCACGTTTAAACAAACTCACAGCAGCAGTCATATCTAGCATAAAAATCTAGTCTGAAAATGTGACTGAAGATGTTTTCAGATGGCAGACGCACCTGAACACATCATGCTTAGTTAACAGCAAGCATAAATCAGGCATAACCTTTCAGTCGAACAGCTTAACATGCCTGTGTGCCCGTTATTCTGCTGATTTCAGAATAAAATCAGAGCAGAAGAATTGTGAAAAAATCCTGCCCCTGTGAGTATCATGAAAAAAACCCACTGATACCAATTACTTCCTTGAATCAGGTTTTAAATGTCTTTACTTGGGCTGTTAAATCGAGATTTTATGTCTGTTAATGGGACTTAAACTCCTCTGTAGATAGGCGTGAGTATACATTTGAGGAGCTGCAGCTTTTTGTACAGCTTCTTCTTCAACCCTGGAGGTTGCACCTTGGGCAAAAAAAAAAAAAACTTACTAATGTAACTTAACACAAAATATTGACCTCACATTTCCACTTACATATGGATTTAAAAAAATAAGCTTACATGTAAATGCACTTTAAAAGAGCATTCTGTTTTCAACCCTCAGCTGGTATTAAAGAATTGTTACTCTGTGGATGTTTGTGACCAAAATGTCGGCATGCATAATAACAAAACAGATAAACTATAAGACAGGTTCTTTTTTTTTTTTTGCAGCTTCTTCTTCAATCTAATCAAGGTCATGAATATATAGAAAGTTATTTTTTAGAAATGTAATCCTGTAAATGCAAGTGCAAAATCCTGATGTCTGCAATGTAAAAAACAAAAATTATTTTTCTATAACTATATGCAAATTACATTTCTTTGAATGGGATAATCACAGCATTGAATGTGTAAATAGTCAGCAACAAATTTGATTTCTATGCATTATTATTATTATTATTATTTTGAGATTTTAATACAGTTACACTCAAGGTGTAAGTGGCCAAAATGGCCAGCATGAATAAATGAATAGCAATTTAAAAAACACATTAAAACACTCTGCTTCCTCTGCATAGATTTTTTAATCAAGGACAAACTTAATATGAAAAAAAAATATTAATAGTTTTTAGTAATTTAACCCTTCAAATGCCCCTTTAGGGAACAAAATCATGATGTTTGTAATAAAAAAAATACTGTTTGTTAGAAATGATTCATTAAAATCCATGTAATCTCGTCGTTTGAGCTTTTTTATTCTGAAAACCTGCACGATCCTTGTCTACCGTATTGAATGACGTAGGGACTTGCTTTTGGCAATGTGGCAGCGAAGTCAACATCCAGTCACCCAGCCAATTTCCCGTCGCATATGGGCTCTAACCACGGCAGGGGTGGCGTATTTCCAGTGGAAAATAAGGCCGCTTCACAACTTCCGCCCAACGATATGTGCCAGGCCAAAACAATCTAAACCCTCCTATACTGCCTAAATTTGTCAGTTTCGTTGTTTTTTTTGTTTTGTTTTGTTTTGTTTCTATTGTTGTTTGTGTTTACTCTATCATCATCGCTTGGCATCCAGACATGCTAAAATGATGTTTCAAAAACAGGTTAGAAGCACCTCTGGACATCAGCTCAGGTAACCCATGCAAACAGCAGGTAAACCGCAACGAATTTGCCATCATACGCCTTTCTCTTCTCCCGACAGGAAGTGTGGGAGCGGTCTAATGCCAAATGCGGAAGCAGTTCATGCATAGAGCCCATTATGTCTGTGCTCAGTGATACATACATTTGGATCATAAATTGATTTAGTAAAATTAATGCAATGTTATGGATGTGCTTGTTAATCTGAAAACTCGCACATTTTTCATCTTCTTGTATTTCCTTACTTAGCGGGCTTGCCTCTGTTAACATGGCGGCAACACAGAGAAAACAACGAAGAAGATGTTCAGTTCAAGTGACTTCCGGTATTGGAGGACGAGATATGGCGATTTTCCGACTTCCGGTGTGAAGTGGAGGTCCTCGGGTGTATCCAGGTACTCTTGCTATGGGTTAACAGGGATATGCTAACAGCCCAGCTTCTTCACTTTTAACTTGACGTAAAATATCAGTCCTGTTTTTGTCTCTTTAATTCTCCAATCATATTGCAAACTACTTACTGGTGGAAAAACAGAAAATTATGCTCTCGCCATGGCTGCAAGGAGATTCTATCAGGTTTCTGTTCTTATGAATAAAGGTACATTTTCTCAAACTGGACCCTGAGAGTCATCAGACATATATTTATATGATTATATGGACTTTGGTCACATTTGTTAGTAGACATGAACGGTTAATAATAACCTCAGAGCTACAGATCTAACACACTCACAGATACCTTTCTGATCTGCCACTCTCTCTTGGCTGGGATGACGTTGTGTCCTCGGTGCTCTTGTGTTTCCATGCACACGCTGCAGACACAGGTGTTATCAGTGCGGCAGAAGAACTCCAGAGGTCTCTGGTGGGCGGGGCATAGAGGTGCACTGGGGGAGAAGTCACTGGCACCGCTCAGAGTGTACCTGTTAAAGCATTTAAATAAAGTTATGGGATTCTCTCTGAAGCCTACATGACAGCAGTCCAGTTTTTCTACAGGCATGGTGACTGTTAGCAAGGCAAAAAGCACCATTCATACATGAATACAAACCAGGAAATGTAACAGTGTGCTGTTTTGTCCTTTCAGGGACCCGTAGTTAAGCTACAGCAGGAAACCAGCTCACAAACAGCCTTTTGTTAACGTAAAAACTACTCATGACTCATGCAGATTTATTTAGTAATAAATGCAAATAAAAGGTGCAGCTCTTTTTGTGCAAGGCAATTTTCAGAGCATTCTTCCTTAACTGTAAAAAACCCCTCTCTTTTCAATGGTAAAAAACAAATCCAATTATCCATTCATAGCAGGAACGAGAGAAACAGAGAGGTGACAGTAAAGGCAATATACCTCAGTTTTTCCATCAGAAACAGTTACATTTTTTTCTTTTACAACCCCAATTCCATGAAAGTTGGGGCGCTGTGTAAATAGTAAATAAAGACAGCAGCAATGATTGCCAAATCTCACAAACCCATATTTCAACATATCAGAGGTTGAAACGGAGACATTTTACCACTAAATGAAAAATATTAGCTCAATTTGAGTTCTAAGGCAGCATCACAACTCAAAAAATTAGGGACAAGGCAACAAAAGGCTGGAAAACAAAGAGGAGCACTCTGCAATAATACGGTTATTTGGCAACAGTTCAGAAAACATGACTGAATATTAAAGGAGCATTTTAAAGAGGCAGAGTCTTTTAGAAGTAAAGATGGGCAGAGGTTCATCAATGTGCAGAAAAAATGCACCTAAAAATTGCAGAATAAACTAGAAAAGCACTCGGAGAGCGCAGACCTCTGCTGTTAGCCCTATCTCCCAATAGTAAAGGATCCTTTAAAAAATTCCTGGATCCAGCCGGTGATCCGGATCACTCCAAAAATGTAATCTGTTCTTCCTTATACCATTTCTGACATTTCCTGAAAATTTCATCAAAATCCATCCGTAACTTTTTGAGTTATGTTGCTAATAAACAAACAAACCAACCCTCCCGATCACATAACCTCCTTGGTGGAGGTAATAAAAAAATGCAAAGGCTTTGAAAATCCCTCCATCCACAGAACAAACGATCATCAAAATATTCAGAGAATCTGGAGAAATATCTATATGAACGAAAGGTATAAGGCTGAAGATCAATATTTGGGGCCCTCAGGGGCCACTAAAAAAAAACAGTTAAAGCCATCCACAAATGACAGTTAAAGCTGGATCATGCAAAGAAGAAGCCGTATGTGAATACAATCTAGAAACACTGCTGTCTTCTCTGGGTCAAAGTTCATTTAAAATGGACTAAATCAAAAAACTGTTCTGTGGTCAGTGTGGTCAAAATTTGAATTTTTTTTGGAAACTAAGGGCACTGTGTCCTCCAGACTAAAGAGGAGAGGGAGCATCCAGCTTGTTCTCCTGGTTCAGTTCTAAAGCCTGCATCTCTGATGGTATGGGGTTGCATTAGTGCCTATGGCGTGGGCAGCTCTAACATCTGGATAGGAACTATCAATGCTGAAAAGTAGAGAGAGGTTTAAGAGCAACATACGCTGCCATCCAGACAACATCTCTGTCAGGGAAGGCCTTGACTATTTCAGCAGGATGATGCTAAACCACATCCATCACAACAGCATGGCTTCACGGGAGAAGAGTCCGGCTCCTGAACTGGCCTGCCTGCAGTCCAGACCTTCTATCAATAGAAAATATTTGGCGCAGCAGAAAAAACCAGGCAAAGAAGACCCAGGACTGTTGAGCAACTAGTGTACTATATAAGACAAAATGGGACAACATTCCTCTCCTAAACTGCACAAAATGGTCTCCTTACTTCCCAAACATTTACAGACTGTTGTTAAAAGAAGAGGGGATGCTACACAAAACAACAGCAAACATGTGTTGTTGCCATCAAATTCAAAATGAGCTAATACTTTCCTGAAATGGTAAAATGTCTCAGCTTCAACATCTGAGATGTTGTTCATGTTCAATTGTGTATGAAATACGGGTTTTGGCAATCACTGCCTTCTGTTTTTATTGATATTTTATAAAGTGTCCCAACAATTTTGGAGTTGGGGTTGTAAGAAAATGTAAATCCAATCCGATCAGACAGAAAAATTCAGCGCTACCCTCTGTTTTTTCTTTTTTGTGTGTCAATAAGAAACATTATCTGGGCCTGAGCCGCTTGTTGCCTCAGCAGCATAGACTGGAGAAAGAATTGGACAAACCCCGTGTGACGTCAGTCGTCTGCTTACAATAGGCGGACTCAAACGGCTCTTGAAGCCAATCCGTGGAGGCTTCCATATTGAAATCGCAGTCTCAACAGAACTTTGGATCAACCTAACGGCCTACCTGTCAGCCTGCTAGCTAGCATTCTGGTAGACAGAAAGGGAGCCTCTGCCTGCCGAGCTATCTGTCAATCAAATGAGACGCGCCAATCAGCTTTCATCCTAAATATAATCCAAATGATCGTGGTACAAAAAAACCCCACCCCCCATACAGTGGGAGCACAATAAGACACTAGCTAATGAGACATGTTTGGTGTTTTGAACCAGGCTGTAAACCAGTTTATTTCTAGTGTCAAAACCGGCTGTTTAACACGTGTGCAGATGGAACTTCCTGTGTGCCTGCAGCCAATCTCAAGTGTACACTTACGGTATAGCAATTTTTTGCACTTCCACATTGGCTTCATTTTCAGGACCGGAGGTTGCCGCTTGCTCAGCAGAAGGGTGCCGTAAATGTCAGACAGTCCAGATCCTTGTTTTGGTAACTTTCCCAACTTTAAAAAGCATAACTAAGTTTGGCTGTAATTTTAACCTCTGAGACCTGAGCTTTTGTGGGGAAGGCATTTTTATTTTCTCCCACTTAAACGGGATAATTTGAACCTCTCAAGTTTGAAACTCAACCTTGACTTTGAACAGGAATTAATTTTGACCACAAATGAACTCCAAAATCAACAAAAAATCCTAAAATTCCAAAGAAACTTCCTAAAATATCTGTGAAAAATTCTGAAAATACATTATTATTATTTTAGCTATTTTTATTAATAAAGTGTTGCATAAAAAAACACCCCTAAATTTCTTTAAACAATCCTCAAATGTTTGAATGAAATTTTACCATAAATCATAAATTTTAATGAACCCCCCCAAATTCTTTAACATTCCTGGAAAATTCTCATAGAAAATTCCCCCAAACGTACAAATATATTTCCCAAAATTCCATAAAAAATGATGGAAAATTCCCCCAAATATGCCAACTAATTCCCTGAAAATTCCATTAAATTCTAGAAATGTTAAAGGACACCTCGCTTCCCAATTACCAATCAAACTCCTCCAATTAAAAAAATAAATGCACCAAGTTTCCATGAACATACCTAAAAGTTTCGATGCAAAGTTTTCCCCAGATAAGTCAAATAAAGTTTCCCAAAAATTACATTTCCTGAATATACACTAAACAAACATCTTTAAACAATCCTCTGAATATCCCCCCAAAATCCTAATTTTTCATGCAAATATTCAAAAGTTTCAATGCAAAAACACTTCAAAAGAAGCTCTCAAAAATATCCAAAATTCTGGAAATTTTCCAAGATATATTCACAAAACTCACAAAGAAATTTCGGAAATTTGATTTTAAAAAATTCTCCCAGTATTTCAAATGAATAAATTAAACTTTAATGGAAAATGTTCTCAAAAATTCTACTGGTAGAAAATTGCATTTATGTTGACAGAAGGTCAGGAGGTCATGTCCTCCTATGTGCATGCAGGGCCTTAGGAGGTTAAAACCTACTGATGAGAATACTGCAGGAGGGCAGTTTGGTACCTGCGTGGAGGTGAGTAGGGTGGAGGCGGATCATGATGGTCTGTGCTCAGAGCCTGGAAACATGGCCGAGCGTTATGCAGAGGGGTGAGTTGGGGGTTGCTGGCATCACAGATACTGTTTCGAGGCCTCCCAGGTGGCTGCAGCTGCTGAAAACGACCCATCATCTCAGTAAACACACCCTCCGGCATCTCCCCCGGCTTCTGGGACAGAGGCAGTCCTGGTTGTTGCTGTGAATGTGAGTTTAGATCCTCACAGACTCCTCCCCCCTCTGGGCCATGCAGGGAAACCTCAGCGCTGGACAGCCACTTAAACTGCTCCGTGATCTCCTTCAGGGTTCGGTTGATGTGGAGCTCCGGGCGCTTACGGAAGGACTCCTTGCAGAGGGGGCACAGGTAGACCTTAGTACCCTCTCCTCCTCCTCTTCCTCCTCTCCTTCCTCCGTCCCAGTAGGCGGAGATGCAGGCCTGGCAGAAGCTGTGGCCACATGGTGTAGAGACCGGGTTGTTGAACACGTCCAGACAGATGGAGCAGGTGAACTGTTCTACAGACAGGCAGGCAGCAGGCATCGCCATCCAGCTGGGAGAGAAACAGACCGATATAAATGCAAAATAGTGCTAAACACAAAAGGCTTTAAAAATACTCAACATAGCGTACGCTAAATTACTGCACCTGTCTGTGGCGCTTCATCGCCTAGCTTTCCTGAAGGACAACACTCACTGAAGTCTCTGGAGGATACTGGGACTACTATCACTACGTACCTTATACCAGTGGTTTTCAAACTTTTTTCACCCAAGGCACATCTGAGGCTAAGCCAAAATCTCAAGGCACACCATATTTAGATCAATACAAATGTTACAGTCAAGGAGGCCTGGAAGAGGAGTAAAGGGAGAGCTTTCAAGGGCTCAGCCAGCTGGGGGATCATGGAGATGGCAAAATTGGGCAAAAAGTGGTAAAACAAAGTCAGAAAAGGGCGAAAATTGGTTAAAAAGTGGCCAAACAATGGGTTGAGGTTGGCAAACACTTGTTAAAAGTGGCAAAACAGTGGCAAAAATGGGTTTACAAGTGGTCTAAATGGATTAAATGTTGTAAAAAGGTGATAAAAATGGGTTGAAAGTGATTAAAAAAGGGAAAAATTGGGCAAAAAATTGGTCAAACAAAGGCAAAAGTGGGCAAAAATTGGCAAAAAGGTGTCAGAAATGGGTTGAAAGTGTCACAAATAGCAGAAAAGTGACAAAAAGGCTAAGAGTTGCTAAAAGGTGGTTAAAAAGGGGTTAAAAGTGATGGAAAAATGGCAATAAATGGCCAAACAAGCAAACTTGGGTGAAAAGGTAGCAAAAATGAGTTAAATGTGATAAAAAGTGGAAAAGATAGGTCAAAAGTAGTGATGAAAAGTAAAATGGTTCAAGTTGTCAAAAGAAGTGGCAAAGATGGGTAGAAAACTGCTTAACTTGGTTAAAAATAGCATGAATTAATAAACTCAGTACATATTTCAACCCAATAATAGCTTGCCGTGCTTTTCAGCTCTAAATGAGGTAACTGTTAGCCAGGATGCTAGCACCAATGCTACTGATCCAACACACATACACTGATATCATCAATGAATCCCAACTGGGGAGGGCCCGTTCTCTGCAGTTTTTCAGGGGTCCAGGTCTGTGGGCAGGCCTGGTTACAGTACTCGCCATAAAGTTGTAGCTATAACTTATTGTAAATACTCCCACGGCACACCTAGACTTGCCTTAAGGCACAGGAGTGTGCCTTCCCACACCATTTGAGAACCCCTGGTCTAGACCTTATCTTATGCAGCTAACAGAGCTATGTAGGCTACACCGAGGGGTGTAGCTAAGAATTTTGGGCCAGCAGACAGAAATTTACTCAGGGCCCCCCTTAACCAGCAAGCCAAGCAACAAATTTCACGCCATTTTTACAAATATCCATGCATTTTTATGGATTTTTGCACCATAATTTCCCCATTTATGAGCAATATTTTACGGTTAAATAAAATTTACATGCATTACTTCGCAGCACTGGACTACACCATTTGGATTTTTTTAAGGGAGGAGCCGGGGCCCCCCAGGATTGTATTTTATTCTGATACGTCTGTTGGCAGATTCTTTTAGTTACTTTTGATTCAATAATGACAATAAAAAAATACTTTTTATTGCAGGCTTCACAAAGTAATCAGTGCCCCCCCCCCCCCCCCATGCCACGCCCATGCTTACACCTGTTGTGTTTTCATGGAGGAACAACTTTTTTTTTCTATAAGCAGAGTGTTCATTGGCTTTATTGGAGGTTTTGTAATCAGGTTTGGCAGGTCAGGTTTTTAATTTTTGGTATCCTAACCCTGAACAGAAATTTAATCTGACTTTATTTCTTAAGTTTTAGTGTGTATGAACAGTCTGCTAGAGGGGTTGTCAGAGATGAACGGTCTGACCCCTCTCCAGAAATCTGATGAAGTCTTAACTTGCTATTTGTCTTGCAGCCATTTGAAAAGCTGTTGTTTATTCTTAAATCATTTCGCTTGTTTTAACCTACACTGGCATGGTTTTACAAACTTATCAATACACTTAAGGCGAGTGATAAAGGGGTTCACTCATCTTTTTATTTTTATATTTGTAGCCCGAAGTGAAAAAAGTTTGGACATTTCTAACGTAAAGTATTTGATATGCAGAGATTAACATCCTGTCACGACTGTGGAACAAAACAGGATTTAATCAGCGTGGGACCGTCTGCATCACACCGACATTTCCAGGAAGAGAACACAGAAAAAACTCAAACAGGTTCAGTCTGGTTACGTAAAATAATGTTAGGGAAGTATTTACACTGATGAAAAGGTCCTTTCTTACAATCATCCTCTACAATCAGTGATTTTATCACATGTACTGAGACTGCAGATGATTACACAATCAGTCTCTGACAGGAACAGAAGATTCCAGCTCCATTTTGATCGACATGCTTTATAACTCAGGCCTCACTGGAGGTTCATATCAGCCCTCTAGCTCAGGGGTTCTCAACCTTCTTAAGCCTTGGACCCCAGAATAAAGGTGCCAGAGACCCCCACTGTACCTGAAGGTGGCTGAACAGCCATGCACAGTCAAGAATAGTCATGTGGAGACACGGCTGTCATAAGGGGGGATAAAGGGGAGAGCTTTCTGGGACCCCGCCAGACTGGGGGCCGATGGAGGTCAACAAAATCCTGGTCTATTGTAAAGTTAATCTGTGAAAACCATACTTTATATTTAACCTGAAAAAATAACCACTCTTTTCAATGAAACAAATCTCCTTTTTATATCATTTGTGTAGTATATAGCCTTCTTAAAAATGTAAATCTATTTTCTTAAAAAAAAGAATTAAAATGGCTTAAAAATTGAAAAAAATGATTAATAATGGCAAAAAATGGTAGAAAAGGTGATGAAGCTGGATCTTAAAAGTAGCAGAAATGGGTTAGAAGTAGCAGACAATTATACAAGAATTGCAAAAAATAACCAAACAAAAGGCAAAAATGGGCATAAATAGTGGTAAAAGGGAACTAAAAAGTGGCTGAGTAGGCTTTAAATTGGCAAAATGGGTGGAAATCTGATGAAATGGGACAAAAATCGATATAAACTGGCAAAAAGTGCCAAATGAGAAAGAAAAAGTAGGCAGATATTGGCAGAAACTGGTCAAACTGTTAAAAATGGGCATATCAGACAGTGAAAAGTGGTAAAATGGGCATGAAAAGTGGTAAAATGGGGTTGATAGTGGCAATAATGAGTCAACAGAGGCAACATTTGACTTATGTGGCAAGAATTGGTTTAGAAGTGGCAAAAACAGGCAAAAAAAATGGCAAAAAATGTGTAAACATTTGTGGGAAAAAATGGTGAAACTGGCTAAAATTTGGCAAAATTGGTGTAAAGTGGCAACGGTGGAATTCTAAAAATATTCATGTTTTTTAGGGAATCTGGAGACCCCCTCTTAGTGTCTAAAGGGGGTCCTGATCCCAAGGTTGAGAGCCACTGCTCTAGCTTAGTAATTGTTATATATTACAAGGCAAAGTGATGGAGTGCATAAGTCTCATCTGTGCCCCTTTTAAATTCAACACCAGTTAAACTACAACACCGGCCTGTCCCCTGGTAATTCTGAAATAAAAGCAGGTTTTTATGAAGTCTTGTGAAGTGATATGGCTTCAGCAGGTCCCCCTTATTCTAAGTTTCTGATTGTAAAGTATACTCGGTTAAGTAATGTTTTCTTTTGACATGCTGCTACCGCATAAGCTCTACCATGATGGACACATGTTCAAGTTTAGTAGATATATTCCCACATCTCTGCAGGCTCAGTGGTCCAGATCATTCTAGGCTCGATCTAAAGGCAAAGAAATTTTTCAACATGTTTCATCTACAGAGCCTATGAAAAGCATTCACCGCCTTTTGATGTGATAATCATGGTCAGTCCTGGGTCAATATAATTTGACTTTTTTGCTAAAAAAAAAAAAAAAAAAATCACAAACGCCAAAGTGAAAACAGATCGCTAGAAAGTAATGTCAATCAACTAAAACTCTGTACTGTGAAATAAGTGACTGCTTAAAAATTCACTCTCTTTTTAAAAGACTGACCTAATTCATCAGCAGGCCAGCCAGCTGGTGCTGAGTGTAGTGAATGTGTCCCAGTGATTGTAGGATAAAGACACCTGTGTCTGGAAGGTCCAGTCACTGGTTCATCAGTATTCCTGGCTACCATTACACCATGAGGACAAAAGAACATGCCAA
Organism: Cheilinus undulatus; assembly: GCF_018320785.1. Classification (NCBI taxonomy): domain Eukaryota; kingdom Metazoa; phylum Chordata; class Actinopteri; order Labriformes; family Labridae; genus Cheilinus; species Cheilinus undulatus. Next base: position 3,250,470 of record NC_054868.1, read on the forward strand.
GCAACTCAGAGAGACACCATACACTGCACAACACTACAAACACACCATCGCCACTGTGAAGCATGGTGGTGGCAGCAACATGCTGTGGGGATGCTACTCAGCATCCAGCCAAGGAAGGCTTGTAAAGGTGGAGGATAAAATGAGTGTGGCAATAGAGGAAAATCCAGGAGGGCGGTCTCATTCAGTCTGAGAGGGAGCTTCAGTTTAGGAGAGGAATTCTATTCCAGTAAGTCGGTGAGCTGAAGCGTACAGAGAAAGCTACACGGAAATGATCTAAAGACAACAAGGGGAATGTTCTGGAGTGGCTGAGTCAAAGCCCAGACCTCAATCCAACAGAGAATTTGTCCCTGGACTTGAAAAGGGCTGTTCACACCTGATCCCTGTGCAACCTGACAGAGCTGGAACTGTTTAGCAAAGAAGAATGGAGTAAAATTGCAAAGAAAATGTAAAACTTGACTAAATCGTCTTCACATATCAAACCCGTTTAAGGTTATTCCAGGTCTTTTGACTTGTTTTATACTATATATACTGAAAAGATAGCACCACCAGCCTGGGCTATTGCTGGCACAGAAACATTGAAAAATGAATTTACAGCTTAAAATTTGTTTTCTAAACATGCCACATGTTCATCTCTAACATTGGCTGTATACATGTGCAGAATGAGGTTTATAGTAATAGAGCCGTCTTTGTGTGTCTTTTTGTAGGGCATGTGTGTTTCATAGTGTCAGATTAAGTAAGAGCGTCTGCGTCATTAGCTGTTTATTTAGCAGCTACAGTGCTGACTCACACAGCAAACAGTCTCATTGCTTAATCATTTTAACCGTTCGTCTGTCATTGTTTGACACGGCTGTCACACAACCCCTCATACCTGTAGTAATGCTGTCTAAAGACCATGTCAGTGTGCTCATCACATGACTCCTACTAGATACAGATCTGTAAAAGCACTGAAACTCCAAAACCGAGCCTGTTTGTTAAAATTGTCCATGTGCTGAGCAAAGTTGTCTCTGCTTTTATACACAAGGGCTGAAAACACCAAACACACAATGCAAACACAAAGACGGCTGCAGTACAGGTAGCACCAGTTTCCCCACGGTGCAGCAAAGCTGCAGAGGTGAGGTATGAAGTAAACAACCTGAGAATACTGATCATAGCTGGGGCAAAGGAAGTAAGACCCTGCAAGCTCTGTGCATATATTTCACAAACAGAAACACAGAGGAAAACAATGAGCATGGAAACTGAGCTGCAGTATTTATAAAAGATGACATGCACGAAAGAACAGTCCAACTTTACGGTGCTTAACAAAGTTATTAGACCACCTGTCATATTTGTCTCAGAGACCATCCAGCATCATGAAGTGCTTTAATGCAGACTCTTCCATTTTCAGTCAGCTCTCCACATTTTACCATTTTGAACAGGAATGAGGAATTTCAAACTGATTCACCTTTTTATACCCAAATTTGAGCCAGCTCACTGGGCTTCTCTGAGAAGTCAGAAATGAATCAAGTATAACATTCAACCACTAAAACTCAATTTTCTTTTTTTTTTCTGCATGCAAACTCCGCACAGAAAGGCCCTGACCGGATAGCGAACCAGGGACCTTCTTGCTTTGAGGCAACAGCGCTAACCCCTGCGTCGCTGTGCCACCCAGAAGCTTTTCGTGATCAATGTAAAAATATAAAGCCTTAATCACTGTTAGGGTTAACTCAGGGTTATTGGGACATAAGGTTAAATGGGACAGTAGTTTTATCATAAGGTCATAAAGTTGATAAACTAATTAATTCAGAGTAAACTTGGAAGTGATTTATACTGCAACAGCACCTGTAGAAATGTTCATTTTACTTTTATTTTTAGAAAGAAGGCTGTATTGACAGCACAGTCAAAGTTAAAGTCCACTCTAGACCCGCGAGTCAGCTCTAGGATTCATGTGTTGATTTAATCTGTGCAGACATATTTCTCAAACATTTTTCTCTCTCAAACGAATGCGCTTGGTCATGTGAATGCTCCTGGAAGAATTGTCACATGTAAGACACATGTTTCACCTTGTTAATCTTTGTCATCATGTCCCAGACGTACATTTGAGTTATACAACACAGCCCTATGTCACCTGTCCACAACACCATTCTGTACATTATTACATAATAAGTAATGAGTCAAGAGCTACGTCCAGCAACAACAAGAATGTAAATACACTCCTAAAATATGCAGTCTGTGTTCTCGGCCATTCTCTATCATTATTTTATCACTCTACGGTCATTTATCAGTCTGCAACGAGTGTATTCAACCTTTTAAGGAACACAAGATATCTTCATTATGACTGATTTCTGATTACTAAACTTTAACCAAGAGCTCTCTTTCCACCCACGTCTATTTTAAAGCTTTTTCATACTTTGACATGCAATATGGTGCTTAATGAATGATGAATGATTGTTAAGATTGCTCACATGTAATCTATTAAAGTGCTCAGATTTCTCTGTTCTTTTAATAAGTAATGAAACATGTCAGATCTTAAATCCAACTATTCTGTTATGATGTTACTTCCTCATAAAATTAATCCATCGGGGGAGAAAAATCTGTATTTTCATTTATGTTTTGTTGCCAAAAAGGAAAATATTCCCAAAACGTGTGCATTGTTTCTGTTTCTCTCCAACATTTGGGCTGGTAGCTACATAAATCAGAGCTGTATGGGTGCATAGCTAGCTAAGGACTTTAAAACAAACTCATGTTTGTGAAACTGGTGAAAAATATCATCGCCCCCTAAACCTCATAACTGGTCGTTCCACTCTTGGTGGCAAAACTGCAAGCAAGCCTTTGTGATGACTGGAAATGAGTCTTTCACATTACTGTGGAGGAATTCTGGCCCACTCTTCTTTGCAGAATTGTTTCTACTTCAGCCACATTTTCCAGCATGAACGGCCTCTATAAGGTCATGCCACAGCTTCTCAATCAGATTTAAGTCCAGACTTTGACCTTTGTTTTGGAGTTGCAATTTCTTTCTTACTGTTGAATCATGAACTCTGACCTTAACTGAGTCAAGAGAGGCCTGCAGATGTTGTTCTGGGTTCTTTTGTGACCTCCTGATTGAGTCATTGATGCGCTCTCAGAGTCATTTTGGTAGACCGGCTACTCCTGGGAAGGTACACCACTGTTCAAGTTTTCTCCATTTGTAGATCATGGTTCTCACCATTGATTGCTGGTGTCCCAAAGACTTATAAATGTCTTTGTAACACCAGTAGATGTCAGTGACTTTATTTCTCACCAGTTCTTGAATTTCTTGCATCATAGCATCATGACGTTTTGCTTTAGAGATCTTTACGCCTACTTCACTTTGTCAGACAGGTTCTATTTAAGTGATTTCTGCATTTAACAGGTATGGCAGGTAGACAAACTGAACTCAGCTCTCTAAAAAAAGTGGTTAATCACAGCTAATTCATGATTTAACAAGGGGGGCAATGGCTTTTTCACATAAAGCCAGGTCAGTTTGGATGGCTTATTTCCCTTAGTAAATGAAATAAATCATTTAAAAACTGCACTTTGTATTTTCTCAGCTGTTGTTATCGTTCACTATCACTGGAGCTAAATTAAGCTTTATCCAGTCAGGAAAAAACACTACATGCCCATTTATGCTCAACATTAAATACGAATCCAGATATGAACGGAGCCTTCTGTCTGTGCTCTGCTTTCATTTCACCTGTATTTCTGCACATTTCCATAAAGCTTACAGATATGGGCCAAACGGAGCAGTACCACCGGAAACTGTGGGGGCAGTGCTGCTGTCACTACCTGATACAAAGCTCTAGTGAGACACAAAGAGGAAATAACAATGGCAGAACTTTTAGGAAAAGTTGTGCGAGTTGGTTAGAAACGCTGCCTCTGTTTTTGTCTTTTATGCAAGACGTACATTATCAATACCTCCTCCACAGTCGCCATGTGTGTTTTTGAGTTTGTTGTTGTCATAAACTTTTGACTCTGGGCTGCCCCCCCTGGTGGATGTATTGGTTAACATCCATGCCAATGTAAAGGACACATGGAAGTATGTGAGCAGTGACGGTAACATCGTTTGAAAAGGACGTATACATTTTCGTATGTAAAGGGAGTATAAATGGGCCTTAACCATTTTCCACTTTGAAAAGTTTTCAGTGTGGTTCTTTGCTCTTCTTTTATATTTTAAAATTATTTGTGAAGTGAGGGTTAGATGAACAAACCATCTCTACTGTCTCTAAATTGTATTATTCATCCTCTTGTCTGCACTGCTCCTCTATATTTCCAGGTTCACTTGCAAGCCTGGTCTGAACAAAGGATGTGAGATCGTCATTAAAAGCTGCACCATTTAAAATAGACTCATGTTTGAAGGCATTAAAAACTACACTGTTTCAGGGAAAATGTATAGGAATTAACTTGTTAATCGTTTGTAATACCCTGGCCCAGGGGCGTAGAATTGGGTAGGGACACTAGGGACACGTCCCTGTCAATATTATGCCACCACCGCATGGTCCCTTCAGTGCTGGTTATTGACATAAACACACAAACAGTTGGATGGCACGGCCCATGGAGTTACCAAAGCCTCCCCGCTCTAATTCATGGTGCCGGGACCGCTGCAAGCCAAACACAACATAAACGCCACACAAACAATCCCTTATCCACATAAAACCTTCACAATACACCCAACAAAACCACCAACACAAAACACAAGCATTTTAAAGCAAAATCACTCTTTACGTTGTCTTGCCAGGGATGAGCTGGCGCAAGTTTAAAACATCGGAAGTAACTATAGTAAGAGTGGAAAACGCATAGTAATGTTCATAAAATGTGAGACCTACATGTAGCATACTCCTGTCCTCTGAATTTTCCATCTTCTGGCTTTTTATTACTTATAAGTGGTGAAATTTCTCTTGTAACTGTAGCTGCTCTTCTCTTTGCTGCTCTTAAAGCTGTCTGATGTTTTTAGGGGCAGTTTTCTGGCTGCATGTGTTAATCTGAGTTTTGGTGCAGTACTTACAGCGTTAGTCTCTCTCTCTCTCTCTGTGCACCTGTTTGTAGGTGCGCTCTTGTCCTAGAGGTGTCATTCATGCGATGGAATGGTTATTGTGCGTACGTTCAATTATCATCCTGGCGGTGCCACTGATCATAATCGACCATTTATCAACAAGTATGATATTATATTAGATATAATGAGCAATAATGTCTTATCAGGAGAATACAGAGTAGTGAGGCAGTTGAAGCGATGAAAGGTGGAGAGACTGAGGAAGTTCAAGTGAGGTCTTAAACTGATTAGTGAAATATGTATTAGCCCATTAATACTTTTTAAACATAAACAATTTTGTCAAGAGAAGAACTGTCATACATTCAGGGAAGAGACAGGAGAGGCAGATGGAGCTTCAGGGTGTGAGGTAAGGGTTAAAAATCATTATTGATAATAATAATAGATTCAGAAAGGAGAACAGGTGAGGACTGATGTCAAGTTGATTTTTTTAAAGATCAATTTTCAATAATTATTTCATCATTTCCACAGTACTATAAGGTTTGGGTTAGGTTATGATGAGGTTATCAGCTGCACTAGAACAGCCCACTGGTGTTCTGCACATTTATATGGTGAAGTGCTCCTCCATAGTGACACGTAAGTGGATTCTTTCCTGTTTAGTTTTAAAATGAGCCACGTTTGTGTTCAGGATCTGTACCTTGACAGCTCAAAATCATTATGCTTTGATTAAAGACTCAAGCCATTTTGTTCAAGAAGAAGAGGGAGAAGTGTTTTTTCTGGGAGGTTTGCCCACATCTTAAGATCATAGAACATATACATACAGATATTATACACGCATTTATATAGGTGTGCACAGCACTATTTTTCCAAGAAACATTTGAAAAAGAAGAAAGAGTAAAAGATCACATAGCATTTTGTGAATGTTTTGTGGTGTATTTAATTTATGACATATTTCTGCTCAAACTATTTACGGATCGGTCAGGTTTCCAACATGTGTATTTGGGTACTTTTCATGAGATACTTTAAAATATGTTTAAGAATTTTCAAAGACATTTTTTTTTTAATTATGGAATTTTGAGGGTTTTCGAAAAGAAAATTTCCAAGAAATTCTTGTTCAACAACAAGACTGATATTTTAACTTATCAGAAAATAAAAATGCACTCCAAACAAAGGCTGGGGTCTCAGGAGGTTGACTTTCCTTTCATTTCTACTTGATGTAAACGATTTAAAAACAACGGATTATAAGAGATATTGACTCAAATTTGATCTCCATCTCCTTCTGCATCTTATTTTCTGCCCCAAAATGCTTTTGTGAATTTCCACCAGATGCATGATGGGAAATAGTCTCAAATAGAATTGTATTCTAGTCTTGGAGTTAGTAACCCACAGTCTTTGCAGAATCTTTGTCTGAGACTAAAAACTCAACAACTTGCTCACAGTTGTCTTTAGATGTGAGAGGGTCTCATACAACAGTCTAGAGTCTGAAAAGTTTAAGATAAGTCCTCTGGTGTAGGGCCGGCGTTAGATTGTGTGTGCCGTGATCCTTGGCTGACTTTTTTTCATGTGGATGTGGTGCTTCCGGAGCCAGCCTCAAGTAGACCCTGGAGGAACTGTAGCTTTGGTTCCTGTCTGATCCCTTCCCAGCTGTTCTGTTGTAGTTGTTAGTCTGTATTCACTGGTGGGAGAACTTTACAAATTTATAATTTCTAATCAACTTGCATAAGAAAAGTTCTGTCATTTTCTAGAATACTCTCCTTTGTTGTGTTGTGTTTTTTTTTTGTCAGCGGGTTGTGCGGATCCGTTTTTGATTTTTCGTGTCTGTGTATTTAATATCCAAAGCAAAATAAACGACTTTATTTACCCTTAATACAACTAAATCAACCATCAGAGAAGCAGGAAAACACAGAACACAACCAAAGATCCACTGTGCCGCACTGGAACATCGACATGCACGCCACACAGACGCAGCACACCTGCATGGACACAAGCAACGTGTGCATGCAGGTGTGGCAGAGATTTTACTGGCTTGTGTTGAATTTCAGCATTGGGCTTGGTTTTGAGCTAGTGTTTATTGGCCAGTGGGCTAGATTTGTCACCGAGATCTGGCAACCCTGGGCCCAATGATCTCTGGTGGTATTGCAACTTTTCATTTCTATCTGTAGACTAACAGAGATAGTGCAGAAGCACAGACGTAAAGAATGCAGAGTACAGATAGAATGTTCCGTCTGTATTTGTAATGTTAAATGTGCCTCAATGCCATACTGTTCTCAGTATGTGATGCAGTAATATAACAGACATTTTTAATGGCAGTGATCTTGTAACATAAGCAGCTAGAAATAGCATTACCTAACTATGCAGGCGACGAACACCTTATCTTTTAAACTCCATGTGTTCTTACTCTGACAGGTGCCATCACATTCATCCTGATAAGGATGTGCCATCAGATAGCAGTTCAATGCAGTTCCAAGAACTTTATTAATCTAACGTGCTTCCAGTTTCCTCTTTCTTTTTTTTTTTAGCATCTTAAGCCCAAGCGGGAACAAATTCAGTCTGGCTCGCCTTGATCCAAACAAAATTGCTCTGTGCACTCAAGTTTTGCATAAAAATAGTCATGTTACACATCAAATTAAATAGACGAAGCTCAGCTACAAGCCAAAGTAAACCATTTTTACCTACACCACATCCAACTCAAAAAGGACTCAAATCAATGACCACATATCAAAGTAGGCGTAGCGCTACGTAGCCAGACACTTCTGCCCCCTACAGGATGGTGCCTGGTACTACAGACACAAACATGGTCTCATTTGAAAGCCCAGCCTCTACTGAAGATTCTACTCATGTTTGTGTAGTTTCCACTTGTTTCACCAGTTTCTTTTAGTTTTCTGCACTTTATTTTGTGTTTTTTTTTTTTTTTTTTTGATGCCATTGAAAATAAATCTGCTCCTCTTGGTGACTTTAGTTCCTTTGTAAGACTTCCTTTGAAAGGGAACTAAATGGAGGTCTGGGTGATTTGAGGGGGAGAAAAAGAACTCCATGATGCAGTGACCTCCTATAATGCCATACGAGTAAAAAAGTTTGATACCTGAGATTTTTCAAATGACAGAGACAGTGCCAAATTGGCCAAACTGGGCCAAATGGCACAGGAGGAGATTTCACCTGGATATATTTTACTAAAATCTCTCTTATTTTGTCCTGATAACCCTCTAGTGGCGTGAAAGTTGAAAGAGATAATGTCAAAATGTGGTGCTTTGGCCTTCTAGAGATTTTTTTGGAATTCCACTGCACTATTTCTATGAGATGATTTATATGCTAAAGCTGCAAAAAAAAATTAGTCGAAAATGAAATTTTTTACTTGCCAACTTTATTCTCTCTGATCCAGTAACATATATACACATATTTACAATTGTGAACAAATTTCACAAGTGCCCTCTTCATTATTGTACCTTGATCATTCAAATATAACTTGTAGTTACAGTTATACTCATTTAAAGATGGGTTGTACATTTCGAGCAGCAGCCTAATAAAGAGGCTCAGACTTAACAGGTTGGGAAACAGAAAATATTATAGAAGACTTTTAATGACTAAAAATAATGCACAAGAAGTCATTGCTATGGACCAGGAATAACCCAAACACTAAGAACAAGAACTTTTATAATAGTGTGAGATATATGAGGCGTATTACTGTTAAATCAGAGAGATCTGCAGAGTGTTTCTGTCTTACCTGGTTCACAGAGGAGGGTATTTCAGTAAACAGATGCTGGGTAAATTTGTCTCTCCCCCCTCTCTCGTCTTTCTCCTTCTATTAATCCTGGAGTCTGCTCGTCGGTTGTTGCATTCCTCTCCTTTTTCCTTCCTTCTGTGATTGTGCTCTCAACCCCACCCCGCTAACCCCCCACCTGCAAACTTTATCCAACCCAACCTGCTCGACAGGTGCAGCTGTAGAAGTATGCATGTCTACCTCACTCCCGCTCCGTCCCTAGGTCTGTGCACACTGACACTCCTGTTTGTTTGTGATCACAGGACTAAAATGTCTCAGCTTATGTGAAGAGACAAAAGCGTGGAAGGATGGAAAATTTCAGCCAAATGTGGAGTAAAATCAGAAAAGAATTTAAAAAGACTGATGATGTTATGTCATCCTCAGGTTAGCGACAGGGCTGCCCCTGGCAAAAGAGGGGCCATGAGGGTTTATATGAGTCCCCGGCTCACAAGACAAAACATGGGAATGTTGCCTTTTTAACTGAATTCAGTTTACTTATGAGAATCAAGGATTCTCATAAGCACACTGTTTTTCCAACTTGGAGATTCTTATGAATATATTTCAAGGAAACGTCTGGCAAATTGTCCTATTTTAGCACAAATGCCCACTCTAATGCTGCAACTGCATGAGCAGAATGTGTTGCATGTAGCTTCCAGGGCCAGACAGGGATGTGAAATTCATCCATGAAATAAAACTAGTAGTTCACTGTTTTCCACATGCACCTTTATGGAGTGCAGCTTTTATTGATTAGAGTCCTAAATTTAGAAGAAGATGAGCAAATAAGAAGTCGAGGTAGGGAGATCTGCATGCTGCATACTCCTTTTTTTCTGTATTTATCTATTTTCTTATAGCTCTGCGTGTTAAATATTGTCCTTTTTACAGGAAATATCACCAAAAAAAACCCCAAAACAATGTAAAGAATCCTGTCCTGGGATTACCAGGAGCTATAGACTAGCTATAAACTTTATTCTTGAAAAGACGAGTCAGGTCAGTTTCTCTTCTGTCGTTAGCAAATGCTGCGTTCATTTTCCTTGGAAGTTGGAGCTGGGAATGACGTCACATCTGAGTTTATGCACCCAGGAGAAATGTTGCTGTACTTGCTATATCTAAATACAAATGTTAATGACCCTGTAAAGTGAAATCCAAAGTTTGTGTCTTAACACTCTAGATACACTATATTGCCAAAAGTATTTGCTCACCTGTCTTGACTTGCATATGACCTTAAGTGACATCCTATTCTTAATCCACAGGGTTTAATATGACGTCGGTCCACCCTTTGCAGCTATAACAGCTTCAACTCTTCTGGGAAGGCTTTCCACAAGGTTTAGGAGTGTGTTTATGCAAATTTTTGACCATTCTTCCAGAAGTGCATTTGTGAGATCACACACTGATGTTGGATGAGAAGGCCTGGCTCTCAGTCTCTGATTTAATTCACCCCAAAAGTGTTCTATCAGGTTGAGGTCAGGACTCTGTGCAGGCCAGTCAAGTTGATCCACACCAAACTCTCTCATCCATGTCTTTATGGACCTTGCTTTGTGCACTGGTGCACAGTCATGTTGGAGCAGGAAGGGGCCATCCCCAAACTGTTCTCACAAAGTTGGGAGCATGGAATTGTCCAAAATCTCTTGGTATGCTGAAGCATTCAGAGTTCCTTTCACTGGAACTAAGGGGCCAAGCCCAGCTCCTGAAAAACAAGCCCACACCATTATCCCACCTCCACCAAACTTTACACTTGGCACAATGCAGTCAGACAAGTACTGTTCTCCTGGCAACCACCAAACCCAGACTCGTCCATCAGATTGCCAGATGGAGAAGCGTGATTGTCACTCCAGAGAATGCGTCTCAACTGCTTTAGAGTCCAGTGGTGGCATGCTTTACACCACTGCATCCGATGCTTTGCATTGCACTTGGTGATGTATGGCTTGGATGCAGCTGCTTGGCCATGGAAACCCATTCATGAAGCTCTCTACCACTGTTCTTGAGCTAATCTGAAGGCCACATGAAGTTTGGAGGTCTGTAGCCATTGACTCTGCAGAAACTCTGCAGAAAGTTGCACTATGACCTCAGCATCCGCTGACCCCACTCCATCATTTTACGTGGCCTACCACTTGGTGGCTGAGTTGCTGTCATTCCCAATGGCTTCCTCTTTGTTAGTTGACTGTGGAATATTTAGGAGCGAGGAAATTTCACCACTGGACTTGTTGCACAGGTGGCATCCTATCACAGTACCATGACCAGTGTTAGGGTAGGCTAACCAGTATTCACTGAGCTCCTGAGAGCGAGCCATTCTTTCACAAATGTTTGTAGAACTTTCTCCTCATATATTTGCTCTTTAAAAACATTTTTCTATTCTTAATATCGTGTTCTGATCTTTTGAACTTATAAATTGGAATTTTTATCTCAGATTTGAGCCTTTAAACTTACCATTTTTACTTTTTTGAATTTCCAAATGATTTAACATCAGTGCTGGGTTTTTTTTTATATTTTATTACTGGTGAAAACGAGGTTAACAGTTATGTTGAATTTTGACCCTGTTAGGCCCTCAGGTTAGCCCCGAATCCAGAATCCGGGCCCTGCTGTGATTGAGTCTGACACCCCTGCTCTAGGACTATGTTGAAAAGACACATCATAGAATAACACACCACTCTAGATTCAGGATATTTTTAACCCTTAACTCTTGTTTTTAACCCTTACATGGCAGCTTCTCTGCCCTGCTGAGGAATAAGAAAGCCTGTGCTGAGCTCCCAACACTGGACATGGTGAAGGCTATAGTAACCCTGTCTGCGACCTGTGTAAGCCCTCTGAACAAAGGGAACAAGAAGAATGGAAACACATTAAATATTAGCATAGCAAGAGCAAGACAGATGATCTTCATGGCTCTCATCTTCTGCTGGTTCCCGTCCTTTTTCTCCTGAGACCTCTTGTCTCCTGGACCGGCCCGCCTGAGGATCCTGAGGATGGACAGAGTGCAGAAGAGTTCAACAGAGACCGCAGGGGCAAGAAGAAGAGCTGCACCCACAACGACTATTATCTCATTCTTTGGTAGGAAACCGTTGGCCAGTCCAGAATCTACAAATGAGTATGAATAAGACCGTGTAAATGACAATATCTGATATTAACGATGAATAATTGAACTGTACTTTTGTTTGAAACATATTTTCTCTCTCTTACTTACACACAGCACCAAGCCACACGACCACAAGGCCGGCAGCTCTGTACCTTAATCTTTTGAACCTGAAAAAGAAGAAGAAACACGTGGTTTAGTTGAACAGCAAGCAGGTAAACAATGGTGATTATTGCAGTAGTACCCTCAGATGTTCCTACAATATAGTAGCAGTTTTTATCACTTTTTTTAATTACAGGAAGAGCAAAGAACTAGACTACAAGTTTTTCCTGGTGCATGAACATGTTTTAGCCTCTTCTGACTGCCTATTGGTGCTGGTAGCCTCACAATTAGTAAAACTGGGATCACCTGAGTGCAGTGAATGTGTCCCAGTGATTGTAGTATAAAGACACCTTTGTCTGGAAGGTCCAGTCACTGGTTCATTAGTATTCCTGGCTACCATTACACCATGAGGACAAAAGAACACTCCAAGCAACTCAGAGAAAAGGTTATTGAAAAGTACAAGTCAGAGGACGGAAACAAAAAAAAACATTTCCAAGTCTCTGAACATCCCCCAGAGTTCAGTTAAACCCATCATGAAGAAATGAAGGAAAATGTCACGTGTAAATCTGCCTAGATCAGACCGTCCTCACAAACTGAGTGGGCGTGCAAGAAGGAGACTAGTGAGAGAGTCCACCAAGACACCTATGACTACTCTGAAGGAGTTCCAAGCTTCAGCAGCTGAGATGGAGAGACTCTGCAGACAACAACTGTTGGCCGGATTCTTCACCAGTCAGAGCTTCATGGGAGAGTGGAGAAGAGAAAGACACTGTTGAAGAAAACTCAGATTCAATCTGGACTAGAGTTCACCAAAAGGTATGTGGGAGACTCCATGGTCAAGAGGAAGAAAGTTCTTTGGTCTGATGAGACCAGAATGGAGCTTTTTGTCCATCAGACAAGAAACCAAACACACCATCCCCACTGTGAAGCATGGTGGTGGCAGCATCATGCTGTGGGGATGCTTCTCAGCAGCCAGTCCTGGAAGGCTTGTAAAGACAAAGGGTAAAATGAATGTGTCAAAATATGGCAAAATCCCAATGGACAATCTTTTTCAGCCTGCAAAAGAAGTAACTTATTTTAACTTATTCACCAGTAAGACAATGAGCCGAGGCATCCAGAGAAAGCTCCACAGAAATGGTTGAAAGGCAACAAGGAGAACGCTCTGAGTGGCCGAGTCAAAGCCCAGACCTCAATCCAATAGAGAATTTGTGGCTGGACTTGAAAAGGGCTGTTCACACCTGATCCCTGTGCAACCTGACAGAGCTTGAGCAGTTAAGCAAAGAAGAATGGAGTAAAATTGCAGAGTCTGGATGTTTGAGCCTGGTTAAGACCTATCCACACAGACTCAGCTGTGAATGCAGCCAAAGGAGACTCTACTACAGGTGTGTCAAACTCAATCACAGCACGGGCCGAATTCTGAATTCTGGTCTAACCTGAGGGCTGAACAGGGTCATCATTCATCCTTAAACGGCCAACCTCATTTTCACCAGCAATGAATTATGGGGGAAAAACCTTAGCACTGATGATAAATACTTTTGAGATTTTAAAAAGTTAAAATATTAAGGCTCAAAATCTAAGATGAAAAGTTAAATTTATTAGCCCAAAAGGTCAAAACATGGCATATAAAGTCAAAATCATTTTTTTAATGAAAAATATATGAGACAGAAGTGGAAATCATTACTTTAAATGGTCAAATCTTGAGATAAAAAATAAAAAATCATGGGTTTAAAACGTCAAAGCGTAAAAAAATTTAACTTTTGAGTTTAAGAGGTCAAAATATGACTTAAATTCTAAAATTGAGGATTGAAAAGATCAAATTCTAAATTAAATTTAAAGGAGCTAAAAAGGTCAAAATATCGCATAAAAATTCAAAAACATAAATTTGCATCATAACTGCAGAATTGAAAATATAAAAAAAAAAACATAATTTAATATCTTTTCCCACATTCTTGACCTTTTTTTAAATTATTTTTTGTGATCAAATTTTTTATTAGATTTTAACAAATTTACAATATACAACAGAAATAATATCAATAAGAAACATACAGAAAATAAGCATATGAGAAATACCCCCATCAAAAAACAAAACAAACAAACAAACAAACAAACAAACAAAAAACCACCTGTTCCTTATGTGTACAAGGATTAATAAGTATCAATGTAGGAAGACATATGACAATTTATGTTTGTATACCAGGTTATAGCAAATATACTACACAGCTCCGACCTTTCCAGCACAAGTTCTCTAACAGAGATGTACAAGTATCTTTGTCTCCACATTCATACCATGGACCTTGTGGGTTAACAGGAAGATAAAATTGTTTAGAACAGATTAGTTATTAAAAAAGAATTCACTTCAAAAGCTCTTTTAGAGAGTCGGCTGCAGAGCACCAACTATGTAGACTAGTCTCTCCAGCCCCACTTATACAAGCTGTAGATAACTCCAGATAGATAACATCCAAAAAAGTCAGGACCCATTGTTTGATAATGAGGGAGTGGGATGGTTTCTACCTAATGGCAATCATCCTTTTAGCGGCTGTCAGTCCAGCTAATAGTACCTGCTTTTGGGATTTAGTGACACTGAGTTTTGATAGATCATTCAGAATTAGCACAGGCACAGTCACCGGGATAGATACTGAAAGCAAATTAGAAAGGGAGGCAGCTACTTTAGACCAGAAGTGTGATACTGGCGGACAGTCCCACATCATGTGTAGGAAAGTTCCTGTGGACTTTAGAGTGCAAAGGGTACACAAGGGGGCCGGGTATTACCGCACCACGGGGCCGGATTTGGCCCCCGGGCCTTGAGTTTGACACCCCTGCTCTACTAATTACTGACCAGAATGGGGTGAATATTTATGCAGTCACTTATTTTACATTACATTGACAAAATATACAGTGCTTAACAAATTTATTAGACCACCACCCAAAGTAAGGTTTATGCCACAGCTGCCCTAAATTAACAGCATTGGTAATTACCAAAATCATTTTTATGTTTCTGCAGTGGTTAACACACCAATATGTAGAAGCTCTTTAACCCAAATGATATTTTTAATGCTAAAATATAATTATTATTGTTATCCATGAATTTTCAAATTTACTGATTTACAAAAAAACAGAAAAACTAGTAAAACACATTATTATTTCTTGATCAAAATGTCAAATTATAGTTATTTACTTGCATTCCTGAACAGAATATGTTGTTTTAGTGGTTGAATGTTATGCTTGATTCATTTCTGACTTCTCAGAGAAGCCCACTGAGCCGGCTCAGATTTGGGTATAAAAAGGTGAATTCAGTTTGAAATTCCTCATTCCTGTTCAAAATGGTAAAACGTGGAGAGCTCAGTGAAAATGAAAGAGTCCGCATTAAAGCACTTCATGATGCTGGATGGTCTCTGAGACAAATATGACAGGTGGTCTAATACATTTTTTAAGCACTGTATATATTTTTTTCAAAAACTAAATAGTATTGAAAATAATTATAAAATCAATAAGAGAGTAAAACACTCAAGGGGGTGAATAATTTTTTAAGGTACTGTGCATGCATGAAAGTTCATACTCATGACTGCATAGTAAAAAGTCTCTTTATAGTCAGTGCTTATGCCCATCATCATCATCATCATCATCATAATACATTTTATTTATAAGTGCCTTTCTGAACACTGAAGGTCAAAACAAATATAATAAAAACAGTAGATAAAAGCAAACACAGTATAAAATGGGACAAAGTAATTACCAAGAGTTGTGACCAAACGTCAAAGGCATAATCAAACAGAACCTGTATCCGATCATTTGGATTTTTTATTATATTGTCTTAGTGCCCCCTTCTGCCCGAAGAATTTTTTAAATGTTTGAATTATGATTTTATTTGTTTCTCCACTATCATTTTGAACATTTAGCTCCTGCAGACACCTAAAAGAAGCCTTGACGACCAACAGCTTCATCCCAGCAGGGAGTCCCCAAAGTGATTTCAACCTTCTGTAACTTCTGCAAACATTATTCAGCATTATCACACTGAGCATGCCTAAAGACAAACGTCTCCTTTATAGACAGACACAGCTCAACAGTGCCCACACACTCTTTCACTTCTGCTCTTGTTCTTGAGGAAAGACATTTCACAAATTTGTTTTTACAACACTTTTAACCTCCTGAGACCTGAGCTTTTTTTTGGAAAACTTACTACAGTTTCTCCCACTGTTTGGAACTAGTAGGACCTGATAAGTTAAAAAAAATTCTGAAAAAATTCTTAAACACTTTTTAAAGTTCCCCACAAAAAGCACCCCAAACCTTCTTCAAAAATTTCAGTGAAAGTTTATCATATTTTCTGAATTAAAAAAAAAAACCAAAACAAAACAAAAAAACAAATCCCTAAAAAATCCTATTTAAATTTCTGGAAAATTTCAAATAATTCCCCTAAATTACAAAGCAAATTCCCCAAAACATACACATATGAAAGAAAATTCCAAAGGGTACCCCAGAACCCGATTCCCAAATTAAATTCCTAAAAGATAAATTTCCTTGAGCATACCTAAAAATTCAGATGCCTTTTTCCCCTCAAAAAAATCAAATAAAATTTCCCAAAAATCACAAGTACTTTTCACAAATTAACACAAATTTACTTAAAATTCAAAAACATCCACCTAATCTAAAAGAAAATCATGTTAATACTAAAACGTTCTAATGAAACTCTTTTATATACAATAACACTTAAATATCCATGAAAATTCTTGAAAATTTCCCACATATAATCCTAAAAATATCAAGGAAAAGTCCTGAAAGTTTAACAGTAAAGTCTCCTAGTGTTTCAGGGATTTACTTAAACTTCAGTGGACAGTCTGAATAGTTTTCTCAAAAATTCTAATAGTTTTAGTTTTTACTATGTTGTAGGAAAGCCAGAATGCGATGCCCTCATATGTGTACACAGGGTCTTAGGAGGATAATGGATGGACTGAATCCAGGAACCTGAATATTCATGGCCATTTGATTCGGCACAAAAATGGTTTTCGAAAACAGAAAATAAGTCAAAGGTAAGAGACTGTGGACATGTTATTTACAAGCAGGAAGGAACTTCATATCCCAGAATGCACTGTGATTCTTTTTCTTCTTTGTTAATGACATCTATGAAGTTAATATTTTGCAAACGTGTCTTCTAAAGAAGCATTTGTCCTTTACTTTCAGGTTGCTCGTTGGATATTTCTAACTAATAATCAAATCCACTATTGAGAAAATGAATGGGAGTTTGACCCCCAGAACCACACTGTTCAGCCCTTTCACACAGTTTGTTCAGCTCCCTTTGAACCTATGGGGCTCAGATTTCACCATAAAGGTCTCAGTAGTGTCACAACATTATTGCTGCTTGGGAGCTGTGGAAGTCTGTTGACCCCCAGTTTCCCGGGCTGCTCGCTCCCATTGGCTATTGTGGGTATTCTGTTGGAGGATGTTGGATCTAGGATTGGAAATTTGATCAGGAACAGTGGAATAATACATTTAAACAAGGATTTTTTGGGACAAACGATCAGTTTTGACAAGACTCAAATTGGGCTACAGCCCCTAGCCCCTTTAAGCTCTCTTCCTGAAGGTGTGGTTACCTGATGAAGATCATGGGATGGACGACTGCCAGGTAGCGATCCACACAGATGTGACACTGTGCAAGAGCTCGAGCCACCACAGAGCAGCCATGATAAAAGTCAATCAGAGGTTTCAGAGCGGTTACCTGGAAATAAATGCGAATCAGTGACAGAAAGAAACACAAGGAAAACACAGTTTCCATGGATACCAGGTGAAGTGTCAAGAACTCCGCTTCGAAGAGACTCTTGCTCACGGAGATGATCTCCCACAGAGCCCAGATGTTGACCGGGATGCTGATCAAGTTATCGACCGAGCCTGTGATGGTGTACAGGTAAATCGCAGCAGAAACACCCTTTGAAGAAGTGTTGGCCATTTTTCTTTTTTAAATAAAGTATTTACCTTCAAAAAAAAGAGAAGAATGAAATCCAAACTAAGTCAGGAACACTCTCATAGTACATTTTATGATTTTATTGCAAAATAGAATAACAGTTTTACATGGTGGAGAAGGCTCTGCTCAAAATATTCTCCCTGGATAAGTCAAGCAGTATGTTTTGATTTTCCAAGGAGCACATAGCTAGAAACCCCCATATGGATAGATACATTAATGACAATGTGCACTGAATGTAATATAATAATATTAGTTCAAAAGAAATGAATCCATAAGAGCATGAATCTGAATAGGAGGGCGCAACAAGCTTTATGCTATAAAGGAGGAGGCTGGGGTGGAGGAGGTGAAGCTTTATGCTATAAAGGAGGAGGCTGGGGTGGAGGAGGTGCAGCTTTATGCTATAAAGGAGGAGGCTGGGGTGGAGAAGGTGAAGCTTTATGCTATAAAGGAGGAGGCTGGGGTGGAGGAGGTGAAGCTTTATACTATAAAGGAGGAGGCTGGGGTGGAGGAGGTGAAGCTTTATGCTATAAAGGAGGAGGCTGGGGTGGAGGAGGTGAAGCTTTATGCTATAAAGGAGGAGGCTTGGGTGGGGGAGTTGAAGCTTTGCCAGCAGCAGCACTGCTCCAAGTTTTCTCCATTTGTGGATTATGGATCTCACCATGGTTGGCTGGAGTCCCAGAGCCTTAGAAATGGCTTTGCAACCCAGTGACTTTGTTTTTCATCTGTACTTGAATCTCTTTAGATGGCGCCACGATGTGTTGGAGATCTTTTAGCCTACTGTTCTTTGTCAGACAGGTTCTCATTAAGGGGTTTCTGGAGTCAGCATGTCTGGTGGTATTCAGGTTTGGTAGTGGATGGTGACATTGAAGTCAGTTTTACAAAAATGTGATGAAACAGTTAATTCATGATTTAAAAAGGACTGAATGATTTTTCTCATAGGTCCAGGCAGGTTTGGATGGCATTTTTCCCCCTAATAAATCAAATCATCATCTAAAACAGGGGTGTCAAACTCGATCACAGCGGGGGCTGAAATCTAAATTTAGATCTAACCTGAGGGCCCAACAGGGAAAACATTTTTATTTAAATTTTAACCATAAACTGTAAACGTTATTTTCACGGGTAAATAACTAAGGGGGAAAAACTGATGATAAATGAATCTGGGATTTTTTTGGAGGAAAAACGACAAGTTTAAAGGCTCAAAATCTGAGATAAAACGTAAAATACTAGGTCAAAAGGTCAAAACACAAAAACAGAAGTCAAAATAATGTTTTCAAAAGGCAAATATATGAGATAGAAAGTAAAAATCATGAGTTTAAAGGTCAAAATATGAGATAAAATCTAAACCCATGTGTTTAAATTCAAAATATGAGATAAAATTCAAAATGTTGAGTTTAAAAGGTCAAAATATGGGATTAAAAATCAAAATTCGGAGTTGAAAAGGTCAAAATATTAGATAAAAAACAAAATTTTGAGTTTAAGAGGTTTACGTATGACTTCAAATTTAAGATTGTGACTCTAAAAGGTCAAAATATGTGATAAAACTCTAAATCATGAGTTTAAAAAGTCAAAATATGGGATTAAAAATCAGAATAAGGAGTTTTAAAGGGCAGATTAAAATTAAAATTTTGATCTTGAACTTTCAAAATATGACTTAAAATTCAAAAATGAAACCTAAAAGTTTACAATATAAGATAAAAAGTCAAAGTCCTAAGTTTAAGTCATAATTTTAACATCAAAAAATTGAAAATATTAAATGATAACACAAATTCATGTCCCTCCCTCATTCCTTACTTTCTCAATATTTTTACTTTTTCACATTTTTATGACTTAAAGGATATGTTAAATCTTTAAGGTTACATTTTTATTTCTATACTGGAGGAAATCTGCGGACCTCAGACCTGCAGACCAGTTCTAATTAAATATGATGTGATCTGGCAGGCCTGGTAAAACTGCACCATGGGCCAGATTTGGCCCCTGGGCCTTGAGTTTGACACCCCTGATCTAAAAGCTATTTTGTTTTGACTAAGATTATCAGTGTCTAATATTAAAATGTATTTGATTATCTGAAACATTTAAGTGTGACAGATCTGCAAAATATAAGAAATCAGGAAGGGGCAAACACTTTTTCACAGTTCTGAACCTATTTAATTATTTAAACCTTCAAACTTTATGTGTGACGTCTCTCTTAAAATGATCTTATTGTCCTGGTTAGTAGGTTTTTATGCTGTAGTATTTGCATGTCTGTCGTCGATGTTTCTTTAAGCTATGTAAAGCAGAATGAGTTGCTTTTATGTATGAAATGTGCTGTAAAAATAAACTTACCCTGTCTGTCTTTTTGCCCAGTAATCTGATTATTCAGTGCATGCATACTGTTTTATCTGGTTTATTTTGTTTGTTATATTTGTGCACAAGTAACAAACATGACCAGAATTAGAAAAAATAGAAGCAAAGATGCCGAGTAGCAGCATTAAAAATCTGTGTTTTTGGAGTGGAGCTGATACACCTTTTAATGCCCATGAAATGAAACATGATAGGAGGAAAATTAATACATGATAAAACACTAAAGACTGTCTATGAAAATGGCTGAGATGGTTTACAAGATTGATCCTCTGCTGCTTAAAATCAGTGCGACTAAATCTGAGCTTCCTTCTTCCTCCTGTGTCTGAGAATGATTGGAGCACAGCTCTGAACATGCATCCAGCACTGAGACAAAAAGCAGATGTTGGCTGATTAAAAGCTTGTTGGTCCTTTTAGAGAAAATCAGAAGAAGAAGGAGAGAGCCTTAAGCACATTCTAACAACTCCTCTGTCAGCACAGCCCTTAACTCAAGCAATGACATGTGGAGAACAAGACAGGAAGTTTCAAAGACGTCTGCTTTCTCTGTGCTTGTTATGCCAGTTAGGGGTGTATTCCTGCCACTAGCAGAGGGCTGAAAACAACAGGAAGTTTGAGGTTTACGCACGTACGCTTAAGTAGAAAGACATCTGACTATTAGCAGCTGATATTCCTGGGTAAAAACACTCGTGCTAACACACACAGAAATACTGTTCTTTGATACTGAATAAAGTAGAAATCCCTCATACTGACCTGCTGTAGTCACGCTGTCTCCTCTGTGTGCACTCACCTGCACCTGCTTCTGTTATAAAATGTACGGAAATTAATCCACTCGCTTTGCATGATGCCTTTGACCAAAGTCTCACCTGTTCTGACACGATCCTCTTGTGTAATAGTGAAGTAATGTTCTTTAATCCTACACTTTTTTTTTCCCTGTCATGTTGTAGCTGCACTAAAATGTCTCTAATGATTTTAGGAATGACGACTCCAGAAAGGGCATGGGAGAGAACTCTCTGTGGTAACTCCATACTAGGGCTGTCAATGTTCATCTACAGTCCCATTCAAATTTCATTTATTTTTATTTACAGATTTAGAATTATGCTTGAATTTCTATGCATATTTCTTATTAAAATGTATGCAAAGTGTTCAGTTGCTTTAATCACCGTGTAGTTACACATTTGTCCACTAGGGGAGGGGTTCTCAACCTTTTCAGCTTGTGACCCCCAAAATAAAGGTGCCACAGACCAGGGACCCCCACTGCACCTGAAGGTGGTTGAACAGCCATGAACATTCAAGAATAGTCATGTGGAGACAAGGCCATCATAAGGGGGGATAAAGGGGAGAGCTTTCTGGGGCCCAGCCAGACTGGGGGCCGATGGA
Source organism: Cheilinus undulatus (assembly GCF_018320785.1). Taxonomy (NCBI): domain Eukaryota; kingdom Metazoa; phylum Chordata; class Actinopteri; order Labriformes; family Labridae; genus Cheilinus; species Cheilinus undulatus. The sequence goes on from NC_054868.1 coordinate 3,272,035, forward strand.
GGTCAACAAAATCCTGGTCTATTGTAAAGTTAATCTGTGAAAACCATACTTTATATTTAACCTGAAAAAATAACCACTCTTTTCAATGAAACAAATCTCCTTTTTATATCATTTGTGTAGTATATAGCCTTCTTAAAAATGTAAATCTATTTTGTTAAAAAACAAAAAAGAATCAAAATGAGTTAAAAATTGAACAAAAATGGTTAATAATGGCAAAAAATGGTGGGAAAGGTGGTGAAGGTGGTTCTTAAAAGTAGCAGAAATAGGTTTGAAATGGTAAAAATTATATAAGAATGGCAAAAATCCCAAAAAGGGCAAAAATGGGCATGAATATTGGTAAAAGGGAATGACAAAAGTGGCTGAAAAGGCTTTACATTGGCAAAAATGTGTCAAAATCTTGTGAAATGGGAAGAAAATTGATATAAACTGGCAAAGTAGTGTTTACTGAGTAAGAAAAAATAGGCAGATATTGGCAGAAATTGATCAAACTGGCAAAAATAGGCATATCAAATAGTGAAATTTGGTTAAAATGGGAAAAAATGGGCATGAAAAGTGGTAAAACAGGGTTAATAGTGGCAATAATGGGTCAACAGAGGCAAAGTTTGGCTTATGAGGCAAGAATTGGTTAAGAAATGCCCCAAAACAGGCAGAAAAAAAGTGGTTTAAAAGGTTTAAAATGGCAAAAATAGGTGTTAAATGGCAAAAGTGTTTTAAAATTTGTGGGAAAAAATGATAAAAACTGGTTAAAATTTGGCAAAATTGGTGTAAAATGGCAACAGTGGAATTCTAAAAATATTCTCCATTTTTTTTTAGGGAATCTGGAGACCCATCTTAGTGTCTCGCGACCCCAAAGGGGGTCCCAACCCCAAGGTTGAGAACCACTACACTAGAGGACCCTCCAATATTACATTACAGATTGTCATGAAGAAATAATGAGCAAAACAAACAAAAAAGAGCAAAAGTAGTTAATGTTAATTTTTATGTACTTTTTTTGCACCATTTAGAGGCCTTTAACAGATATTCTGGCACTGATGGTCAACTTTAAAACAGGTTAGAAATTAAATGTCAAACAAAAATAAATTACATTTAATTGACAACATCATGTTTATAATGAACAAAACATTTTAAAAATGATGGTCTTATCTTGTCCCAACATGTTTTTACCTAAAACCACGAGGTGATCCACATTTTCTGAAACAAAAACAGAGCATTTTTTGTTCACTATCCCCCCAGCCATGGAGAAAACCCCAACACCCTGGTGGAGGTGCCCGGGACGCACAGGTAATGGCGTGCCAGCTGGGACAGGATAGGATACCTGGACTGGAACGTTTTCCACCACAACAGCAGGTTACTGATGGTGGGCATCGCGGTTTCACTCTCGTACGTCCGCATCTCTTAATGTAGTGAAGCCTCACTCGCCAAATCACCACTAGCCTGTGCGCCACCTTAGCAATAAACATCCCCAATGGCGGCCATTGCGGCGCTTCTGTGTTTTAGTTTGAAAACTTTATTGTTCATCATGTCATGACGAAACATTTGGTTTCTACACCTACATACGGGTGAAGTAGAGGCCAAGGAGAGACAGGAGAGACTCGAGAACGATTATAAACAGCAAAAATATTTAAAGGGATACTTCAACATTTTGGCAAATTCGCCCATTGCCATAGTTCCTATAGTTTTAGTAATAGGTTTGTTACCTTTAGTTGTCGGTGCAAGCTATTTTTAGATCGGCAGTGCTGAGATAGGAGCTGCTCAGCTAACGCTATGGTGTCTTATGATATTCTGGCTTTCCCTCATCAAACTCATCAAATACAGTCATGGACGAAAATATTGGCACCCCTGGAATTTTTCCAGAAAATACATCATTTCTCCCAGAAATTGTTGCAATCAACAAATGTTTTTGGTATACATGTGTTTATTTCCTTTATGTGTATTGGAACAACACAAAAAATCTGAAGAAAAAAGACAAAATTGACACAATTTTACACAAAACTCAAAAAATAGGCTGGACAAAATTACTGGCACCCTCAAATTAATATTTGGTTGCACACCCTCGTAAAAAAAATAACTGAACCCAATCGCTTCCTATAACCATCAACAAGCTTCTTACACCTCTCAACTGGAATTTTGGACCACTTTTCTTTTGCAAACTGCTCCAGGTCTCTCAGATTTGAAGGGTGCTTCTTGCAACAGCAGCTTTGAGATCTCTCCACAGGTGTTCAATGGGATTTAGATCTGGACTCATTGCTGGCCACTTCAGAACTCTCCAGCTTTGTCTCCAACCATTTCTTGGTGCTTTTTGAGGTATGTTTGGGGTCACTGTCCTGCTGGAACACCCATGACCTCTGACGCAGACCCAGCTTTCTGACACTAGGCCCTACATTGCAGCCCAAAATTTTTTGATAGTCTCAGATTTCATGATTCCTTGCACACAAGACACCCAGTGCCAGAGGCAGCAAAACAACCCCAAAACATCCTTGAACCTCCACCATGTTTGACTGTAGGTACTGTGTTCTTTTCTCTGTAGGCCTCATTCTGTTTTCTGTAAACAGTAGAATGATGTGCTTTTCCAAAAAGCTCTACCTTAGTCTCATCTGTCCACAAAATATTCTCCCAGAAGGATTGAGGCTTACTCAGGTACATTTTTGCAAACTCCAGTCTGGCTTTTTTATGTCTCTTTGTCAGCAGTGGGGTTCTCCTGGGTCTCCTGCCATAGCACTTCATCTCATTCAGATGACCACGTATGGTCCCAGCTGACACTTTTGCACCCTGAGTCTGCAGGACAGCCTGAATTTGTGCAGAAGCTGACTGAGGATGTTTATCCACCATTCCAACTATCCTGTGTTGCATTCTTTTGTCAGTTTTTCTCTTCCGTCCATGTCCAGGGAGATTAGCCACAGTACCATGGGTTATAAACTTCTTGATTATATAATGCACAGTGGACAAAGGAACTTCAAGATCTCTGGAGATGGTCTTTAACCTTGAGATTGTTCATATTTTTCCACAATTTTGCTTCCTAAGTCCTCAGACAATTCTGGGCTCCTCTTTCTCTTCTCCATGCTTGGTGTGACACACACAGGCACACAACACAAAGGTTGAGTCAACTTTTAGACATTCTAACTGGCTTCAGGTGTGATTTCTAGATTGTCAGCACCTGTTACTGCCACAGGTGAGTTTAAATGAGCATCACATGCTTGAAATAAAATGATTTACCCACAGTTTTAAAAGGGTGCCAATAATTTTGTCTGGCCCATTTTTTGAGTTTTGTGTAAAATTATATCAATTTTGTCTTTTTTCTATGGATTTTTTGTGTTGTTCCAATGCACATGAAGTAATTAAACGTATGTATACCAAAAACATTTGTAAATGCAACAATTTCTGGGAGAAATGGTGTATTTTCTGGAAAAATTCCAGGGGTGCCAATATTTTCGTCCACGACTGTACACAATCCAACAATTCCGAAACTCTCTCATGGACAAGCTGTGACCTGCACATTCACCACACTATGAAATAATCATGGAACATTACAAGAAGGAGATGTTTTAAAGTTAAATGCAAAGCCAGAACTACACTCCAGACATGGCTGCTGCACTGTGTCACTCCGCACAGTGGTTTCCTCAAGAAATAGTTCACAGTATTTGCTTCATGTGTTGCAATGTTACATAATAATACGTTATTATTTCATAGCGTGGTGAATGTGCAGGTCACAGCTTGTCCACGAGAGCGTTTTGGAGTTGTTGGATTGTGTATTTGATGAGTTTGATGAGGGAAAGCCAGAAATACCATAAGACACCATAGCGTTAGCTGAGCAGCTCCTATCTCAGCACCACCAATCTAAAAATAGCTTGCACCGACAACTAAAGGTAACGAACCTATTAGTAAGACTATAGGCATTATGGCAATGGGTGAATTTGCCAAAATGTTGAAGTATCCCTTTAAAGAAACCATGCTCAAATAGTAACTTTAGCTTTCGAATAATAATGAGTTTTTAATATTCAAATTATATTTTAACTCCAAAGTTCATTCCAGCAGCCTTACTCCATAAGTCCCAGTTTAGCTTAGATGGCAGGCCTGAACAAATCTGGGAATGAGCAGTGCAATCATGTCCATGTGAGGGAATTAATATCCTCCAGGTCCAAAACAAAACAAAATATCACCCAAAACATGAACTATGTATATGTGCAGTAAATAAACAGTAACGTACAGTCTAATGGGGCTGGGCAACAAAGCTTTTCTGCTTTTTCAAAGTTTTTCTGCCCCAGACTGATTTAAATATTGTAACTGATTTTCTTTTTTGAATAAAAACTGAAAATTAAAATGATAACTTAAACATGTTTGGTGTTTTCTCAATGAAAGAAGGTAAACTTAATATCTACTTAGAGATGAATGTGTAAGCGTTAAACTTGTCCACAGAGAAAGAGGAATACTCACACTTACTCTCAGCTCTTTTGCAAGTTATTGACCAAGTGTTTATTTCAACGACTAAAACTGACTAAAAATGCTCATCGACAGCCTTTTTTCCATGACAGAAACTAGACTAAAACTAACAAAAACAGATCTGTGATGACTTAAACTGACAAAAAGTCAGTTTAGTTTTCATCAAGATGACTAAAACTAGACTAAAATGTCATGTAGTTTTCATCGGACATTCAAAATCAATGAGATTTCTCCACTGTAGGTAAATCTGAAAATGCAGCTGTATCTATTCTGCCTCTCAGCTGTAGAAAGCAGGGACCCAGGTCTAGCAGGGTGCAGAGAACACACTACCATGATTTGGTACCAGATCTAGGCAAGAAAATAAACGCTTGGACTAAAGTAAAGACTAAAATATGAGGACTTTGTATGGACTCAAACTAGACTAAAACTAGAAAGGATAGAAATGACTAAAATGTGACTAAAACTAAAATGCATTTCATTTAAAGACTAAAACTAAGACTAGAATTGAAAATAGCTGCCAAAATTAACTCTGTATTGACCTGAACGACTATCTTATGAGGGGGTTGTAAGCTCAGCTTTTTAAGTTCAGTATAAATACAGGAGTTACAGTTATCTATCCAATTAGTTGAATTCATCTGATCATGTCGGGTTCCTTGTAAAGCTCAGGTTGTCCTGTAAGAAAAGCAAATGTTTACAGCTTATAGTCTATGGGTTGATATTTTACAAGTTTTCAAGACAAAAAGTCCAGGAGAGACTCAATGGTTAAAAAAAATAGCATAGAGCTCAGAGGGTTAAATAAATTCTGGACTACCAAGTTGTCCAATTAAAAATTCATGTAGCCCACCTTTATTGTAACAGGCCTACCCTGACACCAGGTTGACTGATCACTCTGAATTGGCCATAGGTGCGAGTGTGAGCATGACTTGTCTGCCTCTATGTCAGCGCTGCGATTGACAGGCGACCAGTCCAGGTTGACCCCGCCTCTCACCCAGTGACAGCTGGGATAGGCTCCAGCCCCCCTGCGACCCCCAACAACATAAGCAATATAGAAAACAGATGGATGGATACTCTGACAAACATATTATTCTGCTTTTTAATAGTTCAACCGTTCAGAATCAGGTCAGCACACCAAAAACATGTTGTGACGATTATCACTATATGGTATAATGATAGAATAGAGGCACTGAATGTGCCAGACATCATCAAATGTGGGCATTTATGGCCAAAAATGTCTCTGTCCTATCTTTTTTGACATTCCATTAACAGTGCATTAAATCAGATAATTCAGCCCTGGTCCGGTGTACCGAAAATCTCAAATGGATTTCTCTTTTGACTGTTTTCCATGAAAAAAGTGGTTGTAATTTTCCTCAGTTCAACCCCTAAAAGGTCTTAAATGTCATTCTTAACTACTGATTGGGCAATGCTTAAAATATGTTTGCCACTTCATGATTACTGCATAAGGGAAGTCCCCTGAGCATAAAAACTTTTCTTTCTCTTTATAAACTCGAGTCAATAGCAGACATGTCGACACATGTGTCACTTGGCAGCCAAGGTCAACAGCACTGATTTTGTTTGTGCCTTTCAGGCCTGGTGAAACACCGGTGGTTTCCAATCCGCAGCACGACCAGGGGCAACCCTCCTACCCACCCAGACGGTACTCCTAGGCAGTACTGACTCACCACATCACCTCTTTCTAAAGGTGTGTGTTTGTAATCTTTTTAGACAGATTATTTTCCCATTCCTCTGCTAATATGCAAGGACATCCAGAGCCATTTGATGGATCCCCTAAGTGGGTCTACTTGCCACATCTGGCCTTAATTTTTAAGCACAAACATGCCTAAAAGTACTGTATACCTAGAATGGCTTTGTAAATAAATAACTACTCAAAACCTGTTTTTCAAAGCTGAGAAGGAAAGATGAGTAAACTGCCAGATGACTGGATCACAAAAAACAAAGCCCCCTCTTAGCAGCTTTCAAAAGTCTTCCTTGTCAAAAAAAAAAAAGAAGTGAAGTCATAAGTATTCTGGCGTTGTCTTTCCAGAATTCACCCTAAATTGTGTGATCCACAGTTGAACACAAGCAACTTCTGCTTTCTTGCTGCAGCTGGAGACACATCCTGTCACACGTCTTCCTTTCTCAATACTTCCAACCAGCCTTTAAATTTAAAATCACACTTTAAAACATATGCTGCAAAAATATGGTAAGACTGCTGTACACCGAATCACAATAATGCTTTAAGATGATCAAATAGTCGGTATGTTGGTATTTATTTGTCCCAAAGGGATCATAAACCTTTATTTTAAAAAGATGTCCTGAAAGATAATTTAACTTAACAATGTATTGTTGTTAATATAATAATAATAATAATAATAATGAAATTATTATTATTATCATTATTATTATTATTATTATTATTACTGTTATTGGTATTATTTTGTTATTATTATTATTATTGTTGTTGTTGTTGCTGTTTGAATATCAAAACTGATCTTTATATCCAGAAGGAGTTTTGTAAAGTCTGCAGTCAGAAAGACAGAGACAGGTGGGGTTAAAGTGAAACGAAAGAGAAAGTTTTTACAAAGCGACAGGAGAGCTGAAGTTAAGGCGTCTGTATTTCTCTGAAACAGCTTTACAGATTTTTGTGTCTTTCCACTGGAAGCAGCAGCTTGTCCCTCTCTCTCTGGCAGCCGTTGGTGAGTAGAACTGATTCAGTCAAACTCTCAGCTCCACAGATTTCTCTGTGTTCTCTTATGTTGTTAAATAGAACAGAAAGATTAACTTGCAAATTTCAATCTGTTTTTTTTTTTTTTTTTTGTCTTTTTCTATCCACTCTGGTTGTTTTACTGTTTTACGGCCTCAGTTCCACAAAAATTGGGGCACTGTGTGAAATGTAAAAAAAACCAAGATGCGAATATCTCAAAAATCAATATTTCATTCACAATAAAACATAAACAACATACCAGATGTTGAAACTAAGAAATTTTACCATTTCAAAAAAGATTTTGAAACTAAGAAATTTTACCATTTTATAAAAAATATTAGCTCACGTTGTATTTGATGTCAGGAGGACATCTCAAAAAAGTTGGGATGGGGCAACAAAAGGCTGGAAAAGTAAGTGGTGCTAATGAAAAATAACTGTAGGAGCAATTTGCAGGTGACAGGTGAGTAACATGACTGGGTATAAACAGGCCTGCCCACAGAAATGGAGAGGCCCGTGTAAGGCTAGACACCATAATAATAATACCAATGCATGTACCCAGGATTTATAGTGTTACCACTAGTCCCTTGGTATTATCAGACCTGGCTCCATTAAACTCTGGAGAAGACTGAACATTTTTTGTAGGGTGGGGCTATAAACACTAACATTGCTGTCCCAGTCCAGTGAGAACACCAGCTGTGTTAATATTTCAAAAGTAAAAGCTTGTACCATTATAAGAAATGGAGAATTGAAAGGAACCCTGCATGATCAGACATGTTCACCCTGCTGGATCACATTACATTTGAGAGATACAAATATCTATCCAACAAAATAAACATGTCTGATCATGCAGGGTTCCTGTTAAGTTTTAAAACAGGCAACAGTAAATGTTATTTATATTTTTTTAGCTTTACTATCCTAAGTAATAATGGGTTTCAATGTGTATATTAAAAGGTTATCATTTCTTAAATCTAGGATACCTTCACAGATGTGCAGGTCACCAGAGGTGTCAAGTTACTAAGTACAAATATTTTGTTACCTTACTTAAGGAGAAATTTTTGGGTATCTATACTTTACTGGAGTAATTATTTTTCAGCCTATTTTTTACTTCTACTCCTTACATTTTCATGCAATCATCTGTACTTTCTACTCCTTACATTTTCAAAAATAGCCTTGTTACTGCTATTTCATTTCAGCTTGTTTTCATTCCAGCTTGTCATCGTTAAAAACAAAAAACAAACAAACAAAAAAACCCATTAAAAAACCCAATCCAGATAGAGTGAATTTGATCGTGGTTGAATAAGTATAAACATAATACCATTCTGACACCCTACTGGTTTGTATGTGATCCATCGCACCTGCGCACACGACACAAATCACGTCACTCTCCAGCAAGGAAATAGCAGACGTATGTAGACGAGTACCAAGATGTCTGTGGCAGAGACCCAAGAGAACTAAATGTCCCAACCAAGCACCAGCGAGTACGTTGGTAGTACACATATATGGTTCTTGAATGTATTTCCATTAGGGCTGTCAATAGATTAAAATCTTTAATCGCGATTAATCTCACAAATTCCATAGTTAACTCGCAATTAATCACACTTTTTTTTATCTGTTCTAAATGCCCCTTACAGGACTATTTCTCAAGATTTAAATACCCTTATCAACATGAGTGAACAACAATACTTTTTTTATGCAAATCTTTGTTCATGTCAACAACCCAAAAAAACACAACAGATGATGTCCAGAAAGTTTTCTAGTCTTATCTCAAAGATACTGAATGCTCTATAAATCTTCTGAGAGCATAACATGGTAAACTCAAGCCCACCAAGCCACAATGGATGAAGATACTGACCTTAATGTAACATTGCTGAATAATACCACAGACCTGTAGAAGTTAACTCCTCTGTTCTCAGCAGCTTAACACAGAATAACAGATCTAATCATCACACATTGACATGAAGAGCATGGTCAGTGAAGTTCAAATCACTTAAAGATCATTCCTGGATCCTTCACACTAAAGCAGAGAATTTTGGTCTCACATGGGGGAAATAAAGGCTCACAATCATCCCTCAACAGGACTCACAACAGGATGATACAAAAAGACTAAATACAGTCAGAGAATTACACTACAGATTACTCAAGCATTTTTTTCTTCATAAATAAAGGGGACCCACAGTCTAATAATGCCTTTTAGCTTATATTATGATACTCTACAGAGCTTCTTCACTCTCAGGCTCACCTGTAACCTCTGCTCCCCTGTTACACACCAGCCTCTGCTGCTCTGTCTCCTCCTCCCCATCATGATGCAGCTGTAGGCCTATATTCACCAGCGTCAGACCCTCCTATAGGGACTGCAGTCTTTGACACTTTTGCAGCATCTTGATTGTTTCTCTGTTCTCAGTTGTCTGAGCGTAAACAATCCAGCATGGTGAGGGGGGCGGCTCTCTGCTTTAGCGGTGTGCTCGGCGAGTGGTACGGGTTGTTTAAGACTCTACTGGTACAAACTCCTGATGACTCAGTTCATGTCGACAGTAACAGAAAATAACTTCAGTCTTATCTGGCTTGATCTGAAAGCTGAACCTGTCATTCAAAAGTCTCTGTCCTTTATCCATTTCTGCTCTCTTGTACCGCGTCACGACGGCGTCACTTCCTGGTCTGGCAAACTACGGGATGGGTCAAGGGTCATACAAAACGTGCATGCGTTAATTGTGCGCCAAAAAAAAAAAATAGTGGCGTTAAAAGTCATTTGCGTTAACGCGATATTAACGCGTTAACTTTGACAGCCCTAAATTCCATAGCACTAAAATGTGTTCATTTTCAATGGACATACATACGGCTGAAACAGGTGCATCCCAATTTTCTAAACATTAACATTTTAATATAACATTATAGTCATTATGACCTTTAGAAAAAAGTTTTGGGGGGAATGGAATTATTTCCCCTTTACATTACTTTTACTTTTATACTTTAAGTAGTTTTGAAACCAGTACTTTTACACTTTTACTTGAGTAAAAAGAGTTGATACTTCAACTTCTACAGAAGTTTTTTTAAACCCCACTATCTATACTTCTACCTGAGTAATGAAGGTGAATACCTCTACAGGTCACCTGAGATATGGCCACTGCTACTCCTCCACACCATCACTGGCTTCTGAAGTTTGTTGTTCTTAACAATCTTAAAGGTCTTTAGCTGGAAAGACTCAGCCATTATTTCCAAAGCAAACTGAAAAAATAAGAGGTCCTCACTGCTTAAATTTAGGATAGACCATGTCGTTGCTTACCTTCATGGGCCCCTCCATGCCTCTGGGCCCCAGAAAGCTTTACCCTTCTCCTCCCTCATGGGCAGCCTTGGGTATAAAAGGAACATTTTAGAGAGTCAGTCTCTCAGAAGTAAAGATAGACAGAGGCTCAACAATCTGTGAAAAACTGTGGAATTATTTCAGAAAAATGTTCCTCAAAGACCTTGAATATCCCTTTATTTACAGCCCATAATATCATCAACAGATTCAGAGAATCTGGAGAAATCTCTGTGCATAAGGGACGAGTCTGAGGACCAACACCCATCCATGCCCACGATCCTCTGGCCCTCATGGGCCACTGTTTAAAACACACATCATTCTGTACTGGAAATCACTGCGTGGGCTCGGGAACACTTTCAGAAATCAGTGTCTGTCCACACAGCTGGCCATGGCATTCACAAATGACAGTTAAAGCTGGATCACGCAAAAATGGACCGAGGCAAGATGGAAAACTGTTCTGTGGTCAGATGAATCAAGTTCTTTTTTTTTTTTTTTTTTGGAAAACATAGATGCTGTGTCCTGTTACAGTTCTAAAGCCTGCATCTCTGATGGTATGGGGTTGCATCAGTGCCTATGGCAAGTGCAGATTACACATCTGGAAAGACACTATCAATGCTGAAAAGTAGAGAGAGGTTTAAGAGTAACATATGCATGGGATAATTTGTTGAAGAGGGGATGCTATAAAATGGTAAACATGGCCCCGTCCAAACTTTTTTGAGATGTGTTGCTGCCATCAAATTCAAAATGAACCAATATTTTTTCAAGAAATGGTAAAATACCTCAGTGTCAACATCTGATATGTTGTTTATGTTCTGCTGTGAACAGATTGTAGGTTCACGAGATATGAAAATCAATCCTCTCTGTTCTTATTTAACATCCCAACTTTTGTTGTAATTGGAGTTGTATATATCTTGAAAACACCCTCATATAGATGTCGTCTCTCCTGTGTGCAGATATGGCTGCAGCCAACTGCCGTCTCTGTGAAGATCAGTTCCTGTGCCCCATCTGTCTGGACGTGTTCACCGATCCTGTCAGCACACCGTGTGGACACAGCTACTGCAAAAACTGCATCACCCAACTCTGGGATGGGAGCCTTATATGGAAGTGTCCGGTGTGTTTAAACGTTTTCACCACAAAACCAGACCTGCGTGTCAACGTTTTCATCTCAGAGATGGTCGGTCAGTTCAGGGATAAAGCTCAGCAGGAAGCCAGCAGCAGCTCGGAGCAACGAGAGTCCAAACCAGGAGAAGTTCTCTGTGACCTCTGCACTGGAACCAAACTAACAGCCCTCAAGTCCTGCTTAAATTGTATGACCTCCTACTGTGGGACTCACCTGGAGCCTCACCTGACAACCTCACGCCTGAAAAGGCACCAGCTGATCGACCCTGTGGAGAACCTGGAGGACAGGATATGTACAACGCATGATAAACCTCTGGAGCTGTTCTGTAAGACCGATCAGACCTGCATCTGCATGCTCTGCTCCATTTTAGACCACAAGACCCACGATTTTGTTCCCCTGATGGAAGAATATGAAGAAAAGAGAGCAGAGCTGGAGGAGAAAGAGGCTGAAATTGAACACATGATCCACAAAAGACGACTGAAGATTGAGGAGGTCAGACACTCGGTCGACCTCAGTAAGGAGGCCGCAGACAAAGATATTGCAGAAGGTGTGCGATTCTTCACCGCCCTGATGGCGTCTGCTGAGAAAAACCTGAACAAGCTCACTGAGACGGTTGAAGAAAAACTGAAAAAAAAACAGGAAAAGGCTGATGATGTCATCAAAGAGCTGGAGCAGGAAATCGCTGAACTTCAGCAGCATTACACTGATGTGGAGCAGCTCTCCTCCTCTGAAGACCACCTTCATCTAATCCAGAACTTCCCCACCCTGAAACCTGCTCCACCCACCAAAGACTGGACTGGGGTGAGAATCCATCCACCATCTCATGAGTTAACGCTTTTGGGAGCTTTACATCAGCTGGATAAAACTCTCAGTGAAGAAATGAAGACGTTGTTACAAGCAGAGCTGAAGAGAGTCCAGCAGTATCCTGTAGATGTCACTCTTGATCCTGATACAGCACATCTGCAGCTCTTCCTGTCTGATGACGGGAAACAAGTTCATCATGTTGATGAAAAGGAGAATCTTCCAGACACCCCAGAGAGATTCTCTAATTGTGTTGCTGTTTTAGGAAAGCAGGGTTTCTCCTCGGGCAGATTTTACTATGAGGTTCAGGTAGAAGGGAAGACTAAGTGGACCTTAGGAGTGGCTAAGGAGTCCATCAACAGGAAAGAAAACATCCCACTGAGTCCTGAGGATGGTTATTGGACCATATGTCTGAGAAATACGTACAAAGCTCTCGCTGGACCTGAGGTCCGTCTCCGTCCAAAAGCCAAACCTAAGAAGGTGGGGGTGTTTGTAGATTATGAGGAGGGTCTGGTTTCATTTTATAACACAAAAAATGAAACACTGATCTGCTCCTATAAAAAGTGCTTCTTCACTGAGAAACTCTTCCCATACTTCAGTCCTTGTCCCAACGATGGCGGCATGAACTCTGCACCGCTGATCATCACTCCTCTCACTCACACAGAGTAGGGCAGTTCATGCATTCACGGTGTAGCAAAGAATGCTAAATGTCTGTGCAGGATTTGAATGGTGAGTTTTTCTGTTGGAGCTATGAGCCTCCAAAGAAGTGGGGGGGCCTTCTATTGTAGGTGGAGATGCAACAAATCATCAGCATGCATGCACGCATGTTTCAATGCTGAACGTGTTCATTGCATCGTTTTCCAGTGGGGTTTGATGGATTGATGAGGAGTGAGCCATCTCATCTCCTTACAATCTTTGCTCAGGGTTGCTTGTAAATCAGTGACACAGAAAATATTTAACAGTACATGCATGAACTCTTCTTTTTTTATTGCACCTTTAAAAATGAGGTTTTTTTGGGATGTTACATGATTATACAAAAAAAATGCATTTTGTGTTGCATACTTTCATGTTCATTTAGATTCAAAGGAATAAAATGGGATAAAAAATCTTGGATTTGTGTTGGTTTGTTTTGGACTTTCTGCCACACCCTTAGAATTTTGCAAATAAGTCAAACAATTTTTTTCACCCAGGTCTCTTCTAGTGGACAACCTTTCTTTAAAGCAGGGGTTCTCCTACACTGCAATGGGGTCAATAGATGCCTTAAAAAACCAAAGAATATGTTTTCAGTGATTTGAAATGGTATATTTCACCCATTTCTACTATAATATATGCATGGATTAATTACATGTAGATTAAAAACATGGCCATTTGATGAGATATATGCTGAAATAGAATTAATGTTCAAAAAAGCTGTATTATTAGACACTTTTCTTCAATTAAGCACAATTTGGACCAGTTTTTGTTTCTTTTTACTCACTTTTGCAACTTTACACAAACATCGCCAAATTTTGACCTGTTTTAATCATTTTCGCCCGATAATTTCTGTCCAATTTTGCCACATTTTTGTCAATTTAAAACACTTCCCAACACTTTTTCCTGCCTGTTTTTTCACTTCTAAACCAAATCCTGCCACTTTCCACCTACTGATGCCTGTGTTGACCCGTTATTGCCACTATTAAACCATCTTTACCACTTTTTTTCACCCGGTTTAACCAATTTCTGCATATTTTTATGCTTCAGTTAACCTATTTTTGCCAGTTTAAACCACTTTCTTTCTCATTTACATCCCATTTTACGCCCATTTGCCACTGTAAACCCATTTCCACCACTTTTTAAATCCCTTTTCGATCACTGTTTATGCTCGTTTTTGCTACTTTGACTCATTGTTGCCACTTTTATCTGGTTTGACTCTTCTAAACCATTTCTGCTAATTTTAAAATGCCATTTCATCTCCTTTTCCACCATAGTTTGCCATTTTCACCCACCCATCCATTCTTTTTCTATACAGTTTATCCCGTTGGGGGTTGCGGGGGGCTGGAGCCTATCCCAGCTGTCATTGGGCGAGAGGCAGGGTACACCCTGGACTGGTTGCCAGTTAATCACGGGGCTGAAACATAGAGAGAGACAATCAGGCATGCTCATATTCACACCTATGGCTTTAAAGTCAATTGGATGAATGCCTTTGGAGGACTCATTCCTAGTAGAACCCCTGGAAATGGCGAGGTTGACCAAAATCTTTACAAAAAAATTCCAAACTGCAGACTTCCTATTGACTTGGCAATATGGGCCCAAGAGGCAAATCATGGCATGTTAAATATGCCTTCCAATTTTGAACGTTTAAATGTCTGGGGGGCACCACTGAGCAAATAATCCACGCCCACCAGTGAAAGCCATGTCATTCGTCTTAGTTTCTCACAGGGCATTTTTCCACCAAGTCTGATGGTTGTATAAGCATATTAAGACTGAAAAACTGTTTACTGGCGAACAAAAAAAGCCATGGCCATGCCTTTACATGTTGACCTTTGACCTGCAAATATGTTACACCTTAACTTTACAATGGACCAGGATTTTGCTGACCTCCATGGACCCCCAGTTTGGCTGGGCCCCACAAAACTCTCCCCTTAACCCCCCTTTATGGGCAGCCTTGTTATTCTTGAATGTGCATGGCTGTGATCAGCCACCTTCAGGTACAGTGGGGGTCTCTGGCACCTTTATTTTGGGGGTCGTAGGCTGAAAAGGTTGAGAGTCCCAGCTTTAACGTCAGTCGGATGAATGCCTTTGGAGGACTTATTCCTAGAAGAATCCCTGGAAATGTTTGACTTGGCGATATGGGCCCAAGAGGCTTTCTTTTTGTAAGTCATGGCATGTTACATATGCCTCCCAATTTTGAATGTCTTAAGAGTGAAAAACTACTTCCTGTTTATTGATGAACGAAAAAGCCATGGTCATGCCTTTTCATGTTGACCTTTGACCTGCAAATATGTGCAAGCTCAACATCTTGGGATGTGCATGGGCTAATTTCAGCATGACTTGACCAGACATTTAGGGGTTGTAGTGTGAAATTCAAAAACAGTGACTTCCTGGTGCCAGAGGGTGGTGCTGTGCAGTTTAATCAAAATTTCAGATATGACTGAAATTTTGACCCAGACTGTTATCAAACACATGAAACTGTCTCAGATATAATGAGGTATTCCAGAGTTATGATTGTTTTAAAAAGGAAATTGTTTTTTGTACGATTACCTAATCACCAGTAAATCAGCACATCTGCATGGTTTCTCCTTTTTTGCACTTTTTTTACATTCTTTTTTGGTGTTTATATTGAATTTTATGTTTTATTTTGCTTCTATATTTTTTTATAACAATCTATTTAAGCTTCTAGCCTCTTAACATTTTTTATTAGGCTCTAATTTTTTTATTCTTCTATGATATCTGTTTTGCACCAAATACCTGAATGCATTTGAAAATGTACTAGGCAATAAATTTGATTCTATTCAGCAGCCACAATATAAACAGAACTGAGCTATATTAGAACTGAGCTAACTGTGATGACCTTTAACCTTTAAATGGCAGCTTCCCCACCCTGCTGAGGAATAGAAATGCCTGTGCTGAACTCCCCAGATTAGACAAGGTGACCACTACACAGACCTTTTCCCATCGTGAATCAGAGGTGACAAACAGAGGCAACACAAGAAAGGGAACCACATTCAAAATTAGCAGAGTATGTGCAAGAGATATAATCCTGATGGCCCTCATCTTCAGCCTGTTTGCTTCCTTCTTCTGGTTCCCCTCGTTGTCTCCGGGGCCGGGTTGTCTCAGGATCTTCAGGATGGATGTACTGCAGAAGTACTCGATGCAGAGGATGGGGACCAGGAGAAGGCCCGCTGTCGTGAATAGCATGGCCTTGTCACTCCTTGTTAAGTTACTGGTCAGCCCTGTAACTATGAAAAAGGAAAGACAAACCAGTGCACTTGGCTGTATGTGACAGAGGTATTAAAATATATTCATGACTGCTAGACATTTTCTCCTCACTTACATAAGACAAGCAGCCACAGGACAACCAGGCAGGCCTCCCTGTATCTGTTCTGTTTGTACCTTAAGAAGAACCAGAAAAAAAATGTCAGTAGTTTGGAGCCTGCTCATAATACAATACAATACAATAACTTTATTTATCCCCGCAGGGAAATTTAAGTGTCTGGAGTAACGTATTTTCATAATTAAATAATATAATTCATAAAATAATTCATAATGTGAATCATAAAACTTTTTTTAATCGATTCAGAGCTTTAAAGTTTCCCCCTTTTCTCCAGTTCAGCTCTGAACGAACCCTGTTTTTTGCTGTAAGATGAAAGATCAAAACCTTATTGCAGGGGTGTCAAACTCAAGGCCCGGGGGCCGAATCCGGCCCATGTTGCAGTTTTATCCGGCCCACAAGATCATATCATATCTTAAATAGGGCCGTCAAAATTGACATGTTAATGCGGATTAATCCATCATCATGATTAATCTGATTAAAAATTTTAACACAATTAACCCATCTACAGCGCAGATTGACTTAAAATCCCTGAAACTTCTCTGGCAACGCATTTCGGGCAGTTTGTCCAAGTAGGGATACCGTCGAGCATGCGCAAATGGCCCGTTGATCTGGTAGTGACCAACCAAGTCAATATGGAAGACTCTAAACAGCATATTGGCCCTCTTGATGGGAAATTTGAGTACAAAAAAAAACAAGACAGAACAGTCGACCGACATAAATTATTATGCACATTCTGCAGGAGGGAGTTTTCACTTAAAGGTGCAGTGAGTAGAAATTGGAATTTTAGCGACATCTAGTGTTCAGATTTTAGAATGAGCTGATCTGTTACCAAAACGTCACATCACTAAGTGGCGAGAGCCTGTGAAGACCAAAAAGGATTGTGAGCTGGACATCATTTACAGCAGTGGCGAGGTGAGGGTTTATTCATTCATTTTTGTAACTGTTATTTTTATAAAGTCAGTCTTGACTTTCTTGTATTTTGAATTGAAACACATGGTTTTGTATTCTATCTCATATTTGACCTTTTAAACTCATTATTTGTACTTTCTATCTCATATATTTGCCTTTTGAAAACATTATTGTAACTTTTGTTTTTGTGTTCTGACCTTTTAACCATTTTACGTTTTATCTCAGATTTTGAGCCTTTAAAATCTTAAATTCATTTATCATCAGTTAATTATCCGTGAGAATGTTTACGGTTTATGGTTAAAATTTAAATAACAAAAATGTTTGCCCTGTTGGGCCCTCAGGTTAGACCTAAATTCAGATTTTGGCCCCCGCTGTGATTGAGTTTGACACCCCTGCCTGATTGAAAATAGCTAAATCTCTGCGTGTAATGCCGAGGCTGTGGTGAAGCAGGGGCAAAAAAATCAGGCTCAAGTCACAGTTTCAGACCACACTGCTGTAGCAGTGCAGCACTCATCTTACTTCTATGATTGGTGGCGTGTCAGCGTTGATTTGCACGTCACACGGCTGATGCAAATTAACACAGAGATGCAAAATTGAATTTTAAACATCTGTGATGAACTATTGAAATGTTGATTCTAAAATTAATCATTTCAAATCCACAGTTCCTTCTACTCTTTCTAAAGATGTGCTCACCTGATGAAGAACACAGGATGGATGACAGCCAGGTAGCGATCCACACAGATGTGGCACTGGAACACGGCTCTTCCCACCACAGCAGCACCAAAATAAAAGTCTAACAGAGGGCCAAGAAACCATGGCAGGAAATAAACCCGCACCAGTGTCAGAAAGAAGCACAAGGAGAACACAGCTTCCATGGACATCAGATTTAGAGTCAAAAGCTCTGCTTCCAAGAGACTCTTGTTCCCAGAGACGATCAGCCACAGAGCCCAGATGTTGACGGGGATGCTGATCAAGTTGTCAACTGAGCCTGTGACGGTGTACAGGTACACCTCAGGGGAAATACTCACTGAGGAATTGTTGGCCATTTGTTCTTTTATTTTCTCTTACTTGTAGTTTCCTAAAATAATAATAAAAATGAAACACAGTTGGGGTTTTCTCACATATTTAGTCTTGACCAGAGCTGAGCAAATGTCGTAGATGTGACGATGCCACCATATGTACAATTCTTGCACTCAAAAGTCCATTCATTTAAAAAAAACTACTCCTACGTTATGAATGAACTCTTAGCTGAGTTTTAAATGTTACAGTGCCTTTAAAAAGTATAACCCGGGATCCCCTGAGTGCAGTGAGTGTGTCTCAGTCATTGTAGTATAAAGACACCTGTGTCTGGAAGGTCCAGTCACTGGTTCATCAGTATTCATCACCACACCATTACACCATGAAGACAAAAGAACACTTCAAGCAACTCAGAGAGAAATTATTGAAAAGTTTAAGTCAGAGGATGATACAAAAACATTTCCAAGGCTCTGAACATCCCCAGAGTTCAGTTAAATCCATCATGAAATATGAAGGAATACGAGCGGACAAGAAGGAGACTAGTGAGAGAGGCCACCAAGACTCCTATGACTACTCTGAAGGAGTTCCAAGCTTCAGTGTTCAGCCTCATTGCATCAATTTTAAAAACAGAAAAAATAATTTATCCATAGAAAAGGAAATAAAGGAACAGTAATAACGGTAAATGCTTGATATCACAAGATGCATATAACCTCTGATGGCCCTCTGGGCTGTCTGTTAGTTTTTAAAAGTAAAATAAGTCATTAAGGAGCAGCGGTGGATTTATTTGAATCTCTGTGGCTGCAGGGAGACGCTGAAGTGTCTTAGCAGATTCTGCTGAAATGGACAATGAAGCATGCTAGCGTGCAAATATTTTTTATCATGACCTTAATTGCATTTTTAACAATGCATTAATGCTGACAGAACTAGTCTTGATGAAACCTTTTCTGTATTTGGATCATGGGGACCCTGTCTTTTTCAGCAGCAGTGTTCATTTTGGCAGCTATTTTTAATTTTAGTTTTTAAATGAAATGCGTTTGAGTTTTAGTCCCATTTTAGTTTCTATCCTTTGTAGTTTTAGTCAATGACAGCTCAGAACATTTTAGTCTAGTTTTAGTCCATAAAAAGTCCTCACAGTTAGTCTTTACTTTTAGACAATACATTTATTTTCTTGCCTAAATCTGGTACCAAATCATGGTAGTGTGTTCTCTGCAGTCTGTCAAACCTGGGGTCCCTGCTTTCTACAGCTGAGAGGCAGAATAGATACAGATGCATTGTTTTTTTGACAGATTTATGCACAGTGAAGAAATATCATGGATTCTGAATGTCAGATGAAAACTACATTACATTTTAGTCTAGCTGTAGTCATCTTGACTACAGCTTAGTCATCAAAGATCTATTTTTTGTTAGTTTTAGTCTAGTTTTTGTCATGGAAAAAAGGCTGTTGACCAATAGTTTTAGCCAGTTTTAGTCGTTGAAATGAACACTGGTCAGCAGGACTGTTTTTGTTTGAATATTATGATCAGGAGAGCACAGTAGACTTTCTCATGGTAAGTAAAATGTCTCTAAAAATGATTGTTTTTGTTGGTGGTCTGATGGAAGAATCAGAACTTTCTAGTTATGTATGACATGATAGACAGCTGTTTTGTAAATAATCATGACTTAAGGAGTTAACACACTAATGATTCACATTAATTTTCAAGTTTAGTTCAGAGCAGAATCAAAGATTGACTGTTTTTAACATCAACATTTTTGGTAGTGATGAACAGTCAACTGAGTTTAAGTCTTTACGATGTGTGCCTTCCTCTCTACTTTAAGTTTCAACTTATTTCAGCGAGTACCACAAAAAAATGACTCCACTTATAAACCTCGTCTGTGGGGGTAAAATAACAGAACAGCATGAAGCTTGTAAATGAAATATATTCTAACTGCTGCCATAGAAGTTTAGAATGAAAAATACAACTGCTTCCAGTGAGAATTTAAGAATCTAAAAAGAACAGAAATAGTTCACAAAAACATTAATCAGTGTTAACAGCTGTGTTAAAATAATGGCAATCCCTCATACTGACCTGCTGTGGTCACGCTGTCTTCCTGTATACATTCACCTGCACCTGCTCCTGTTTGAAACACAGGTAAATTAATCAACTGCACTTTGCATGCAGCCTTTATGTGATTGACAGCTCATCTGTGCTTACGTAACCTTTAACCTTCCTCTTTTGTAATGATGACAGATGTTTTCTCGAAATATTTGATTCTGTTTGACTTTTACTGCCACGTTTGTACACTTTTACTTCTTCAAGATGCAGGAAGAGAAGACACTTCATCACTTCGGTTTTGCTGCTTTGTGCGACTTCCTTTTACAGATTTTTCTAACCACAGTGCACAAGTGATGCCGACCTCTGAACCACTTATAACCAGCATAGTTAGGTATCATCCCTAAGGCATTGTTTTCAAATCTGTCATTGCCATGTACTGCTCTATTGTCTGAGAAGGCTCTCACTCATCCTGGTCATGGTAACCAGCTGGACTGAAGATGTTTTGCTTCTTCTGAATGGAGCAAGAAATACAGTGCCTATAAAAAGTATTCACCCCCTTGGATATTTTACCTTTCAATTGATCTTATAAATCAGTCATGGTCGATCTAATTTGGTTGTCTTTTAAAAAATAATTCTTTGATGTCAGTGAAAACAAATTTCTACAAAGTAATGCCAATTAAATTAAAAATCTGTAATATAAGATAAGGGACTGCATTGTCATCCTCTTCATGTCAGTAGTTAGTAGAGTCTCCCAAGCCATAGTTCTCTTGCAGATTGAATAAGATTGTCCTCCAGGATTTTCACATATTTTGCTGCTTTCATTTTACCCTCTGCATTTACAAGCCTCCAGGGCTGGCTGCTGAGAAGCATCCTCACAGCATGATGCTGCCACCACCGTGCTCCACAGTGGGGATGGTGTGTTTGTGGTGATGTCAGTGTTTGGCGTCTCGTCTGATGGTCAAAAAGCTCAATTCTGGTCTCATCAGACCAAAGAACTTCCTTCCTCTTGACCATGGAGTCTCCCTCATGCCTTTTGGTGAACTCTAGTCCAGATTGAATCTGAGTTTTCTTCAACAGTGTCTTTCTCTTTGCCACTCTCCCATAAAGCTCTGACTGGTGAAGAACCCGGCCAACAGTTGTTGTCTGCAGAGTCTCTCCATCTCAGCTGCTGAAGCTTGGAACTCCTTCAGAGTAGTCATAGGTGTCTTGGTGGACTCTCACTAGTCTCCTTCTTGCATGCTCACTCAGTTTGTGAGGACGGTCTGATCTAGGCAGATTTACACCTGACATATTCCTTCATTTCTTCATGATGGATTTAACTGAACTCTGGGGGATGTTTAGAGACTTGGAAATGTTTTTTTTCTATCTCCTGACTTATGGTGTAATGGAAGCCAGGAATATTGATTAATCAGTGACTGCACCTTGCAGACACAGGTGTCTTTATACTACAATCACAGAGACACATTCACTGCACTCAGGTGACCCAGTAAGATTTAATAGGTGATTTTTGGCACCTTAGATCCTGTATTCTATCAGTATTTTGTATAGCATTTATCATATTTCTGCAGATGTGCTAAACTTGATTCAAGCAGTTTAATGATGAGTAAGTAGTATAATGCTTTTGTCAGAGAAAGTATAAATTAGTGTAGAGTGTACACATTTTAAAGTGGGCAACAAAGAAGTGGACAAGTGTTTCACCTCACCTCAATGGGACAAACCTGGCTAAATAAAAGTAAATAAAATAAGGCTCATTTAATCCTAGTTGGTAATACCAACAGAGTGCATCCCAAACAAATGCTGTTTAGGTTTGGACCTCATGAATATGCTCCATCATTTTCATACACACTGTGTTACATGATCTGTCATCACAGTGAGGGACTGTTAAGCATGCTCACTCCCAAAGGGGTTATCTCATGCAAAAAGCTGTCTGTGAAGAAGCCCAGCAACAATTGCAATGAGAGGGATCTCTCTGATTGTGGTTCAGTAATTGTTCTCTCCCGTATCAATCTCTCTCTGCTATCCTATCTCTGAAATATAATCAAATTAAGCACCCGAAAAATCTAAATAAAAACAAAGAGCCAAGCGCTCACTGCAGAGCAGACAGCATCTCTGTGCATCAGAGCTGTTTGCACGCATGTAAGAACTGACTATGCAGTAATTTTAGGAAAATCACACCCTTTTTGTACAAATCAACCTTACCAAAAAAGCATCTCTTTCAAAAGTGCCAGCATTAACTGAAAAAATACCACCTGCCAATGGTTGTAGGTAACTGTGCTGCAATATGTCAAACCCAAACTTTCCAGTGATCACAGCTCAATCAGTCAAGTCCATCTCCACCCATCTTGTTCTGTGGCTGGGTTGAAATTAATTTAAAGGGGACACATTTAACCCTTTAAGAGAAGTTTATATCGGTCTCAGAGGTCCTCAAATGTCTGAAGTTTGTTGCTACAAAAACACTCCAGTATTGGATTTCTGCATGTCTAAGAACCTCTGTTTCAGCCCTGCTCAGGACGAGCTGTTTCTGTCTGTGGCTCTAAATGTTACTGATCTGTCTGACTCCGCCCCTCCCAGGAAATGGATGTGGCTCCCCTGATAGATCAAGACAGGGGGGCCGAACTTTCTTCCTAGTGGGTAGGGCCAACTAACCCTGTAGGCGATTCCAACTCCCCACGTGACATCATGAGGGGAAATTCTGAGAACAGCTTGTGTCAGCACACATTTTCCGAAAGGTGGAGAAAGAGAGGGGGGAGGTTGTAGATTTTTCTGGTACCTGAGGGGATCGTGGACAGGCCAGGGGCACATATTTTGAATAATACGTCCCCTTTAAATCAGTCATAGGCTATCAGCAGCTCCACACTTCGTCCATATTTGTGGAGACTGTCCGGAACGTTCACCATGACAAAGATGCAGCAGCTTTTGGTAAAACCGAAGATCAGCTTTATCGCGATGATCCACCGCTTCTGGATCCAAAAAACTGAGACATTAGATTTTGTCCAAACATTTTATTGAATGAACAACAAATCATCCAGTTTACACTTGTTTTGCAGTTGTTATTGAAAAATCATATTCAAAGAGAAAACCATTAGACTATTCTACATCAATGTGAGAATCTGGACCCTTGGAGAGAAATGAGGAGACTTTACAAAAGAGAAGAGGAATGAAAAAACTCAGTCAAACGTCTTAATTTGAAATTCAGGTAGCCTCATCCACCTTCTTCCTGGTTTTTAAGAATTTCTGCAAAAGAATTAAAGACATTAGATAAGACCATAAACCAAAAGATTCCACATTTTAAAAACACCTAGTACTGAGAAGTGTCAAAGTATGAGACATTCTGAATCTTACTGGGGTTGTTGCTACAAATGATAGTGTAAAACAGGGGTGTCAAACTCAATCACAGTGGGGGCCGAAATCTGAATTTAGGTCTAATCTGAGGGCCCAACAGGGCAAACATTTTTGTTATTTAAATTTTAACCATAAACTGTAAAAAAATTTCACAGGTAATTAACTAAGGGGAAAAAACTGATGATAAATGAATTTGAGATTTTTTTTTAGAGTCAAAATGACAAGTTTAAAGGCTCAAAATCTGAGATAAAACATAAAAAATTAGTTCAAAAGAGATGAGATAGAAAATAAAAATCATGAGTTCAAAGGCTCAAAATCTGAGATAAAACATAAAAAATTAGGTCAAGAGGTCAGAACACAAAAATAAAAGTCAAAATAATGTTTCCAAAAGGCAAATATATTAGAACAAAAGTAAAAATCATGAGTTTAAAGGTCAAAATATGAGATAAAATTGAGAAAATTCAAAATATTGAGTTTAAAAAGTCGAAATGTGGGATTAAAAATTAAAGTTATGAGTTGAAAAGGTAAAAATATGAGATAAAAAACTAAATTCAGAGTTTAAAAGGTTGACCTATGACCTAATATTAGATTGTGACTCTTAACCCTTTTACACCTAGTGCGTCACCGAGGACGCACTGTTGAAACACACTTTGCATGACCATAATTGCATGACTGTTTGTGTTATCAGAAAAATTCAGTTTCTGAAAGCTGAGAAACTGTGCTTCACAGCCAGCATGTGGTTATTACTGTAATTTCCCCTTTTCTCACCAAGATTCTAGCATAAAGTTCCCCGTTTTCATTTTAAACTGTTAAAACACTGTTAACATGCAGCAAAATGTGTTTTATCCATGTTAATTATTTTTCTGAAGTTGAGTTTTGATTATAAGGGTTTTCTCCGTTTTTTTTTAACTTATTCGGCCGGTAGCTCCTCATTTTAGCTGTCTGCAGTCTCATCTACAAACTAGAAGTCCCAACATGCAGTAAAATGTAAATAACTGCCATATATTAAAAGTTCTAAGTATTGTGGAAAAATGGGCAAAAGCATGTACACACAGGACATTTTCTGGGCCTTTTATGGTTAAAATAAGAAGAGTCCAGAAACTCAGGTGTTAAAGGGTTAAAGGTCAAAATAAGAAATAAATTTCTAAATCATGAGTTTAAAAACTCAAAATATGGGATTAAAAATTGAAATTAGGAGTTCAAAAGGGCAAAATATGAGATTAAATTTGAGATTATGATCTTGAAATTTCAATATGACTTGAAATCCAAAATTGAAATCTTGAAGTTCACAATAAGAGATAAAAAGTCAAAATCCTAAGTTCAAGTCATAATTTTAAGATGCAAATTGAAAATGTTAAATGAAAACACAAATTCATGTCCCTCCCTCATTCTTTACTTTGACAGTATTTTTACTCTTTACTTTTCATATTTTTATGACTTAAAGGATATTTTAAATTTTCAAGGTTACATTTTTATTTTTATACTGGAGGAAATCTGCAGACCTTTGACCTGCGGGCCAGCTCTAATTAAAATGCATGATCTTGCGGGCCGGAGAAAACTGCACCGCAGGCCGGATTTGGAACCCCGGGCCTTGAGTTTGACACCCCTGGTGTAAAGCAAGGCTTACAACTAAGCACGAAAGAACATAAGAGTAACATCAGCACTGTTTTTACTTTAGCATAGCCAGAAGGGAGGTTTGAGGAGGAGGTAACTCTGATTCTGTGTCCTACCTGTAGGTTCTCGTAGTGTTTGAGGGATTTGCAGTGGCTGATCTCCACCTCTTTGGTTCCACTGAAGAACCGGTTACACACTTTACAGAAGAAACCTGTTTTTGGGACCAAGTACTCCATACCTGTAGACAAACACACAATCTGCTGTTAAACCTGCCGTATGTAAATTCAACCACCAGGAGGCTCTCAGTCAGAGCAATGCTGAGTGAGCTGCCCACCACCCATGTTAACTTTTCAAATTGCATTCATAAAACAGACATCAGCTATTCTGGTTTCAAGGGTGAATTTCACATAATGAGGGAGAAAAGCAGTTAAAAGTGGCTTTCCTAGTTAATGCTGGAAGCTACTCAGTGATTATTCACAGCACAAACCAGGAAACCTATACTGCTGTACTCCGCCCTGGCATGCGCCAGGTCGATGTCCCATCATTCCAGGTATCCTCCCAGCTGACTCCCTCCACAGTGCATGTGACACCTGACGTCTGGTCCGGCCCACAAGATCCTGGGCACCCAGTATGAAGTGAGCTGGATCAGACCCAGGGAAGTTTCAGGTGCCTGCAGAAGTGCACCTGGCTCTCCCGTATCAAACAGCTGACCGTTCCCATTCCTGCTCTCCTGAGCACATCGGCATCAGACACCGGCCATCAAGGACCAAAAGACCCTGACTTTAGTCCTGAATCAAAACCAAGAAGTCAACTGTTGAAGGGGTCAGGGGTGGGAGGGTGGAATGACATGCTGTAGAGTGAGCTAAGGCAAAAAGTGTGCAGCCTATGTCAGAGGATGTGGTCCACCAGAAGTAAGCCGCACAAAACATTAACGAAACAACAAAACAGCATGTAGCAGTTCATTTTTCCTTAGGTAGCTGTCTTTGACGTAACATCCAGTGTTTCCACAGGGATAAAAATTTTGTGTCAGTCAAAGCTACTATGTCATAACAGCCACCATGACAAGACATGTCCCATTGCAAATATGAAAATGAAGGATTTCTTTGGCCCTGAAAACTGCTAAAAATGTGAATACATATATATATGCCATAGGTTTAGTCAGTTTTAAAGGACTGTAGACATTTCAGTGAAGAAAAAAGTTTAACAAATTGTGTAAAATTGACAGCAATCTTACCGACAGGGTTACTGGGGTCGTAAGGAGGGAGGGTGCGGAAAGTACAGGTAGGAGTTTCTCTCTTTATTTTTTTCCTTACAGTCTCCTCTTCAGTGTTTGTTTGGTCTTCAGACGTCTCTTGTTTTACTGTAAAAGACAACAATAAGTATTAACACAAAGGAAATTTACAGTTAGGATAGCCCTTTAATGTGAATCATCTCATTTTCAAAGGGTCCCAAAGATAGATAGCTTTGTAACCCTGATTTTAAACAAGGCAGCCGAATGCTGTGAAATCCCTGTTATGTTTAGTTACAGCTGGGTACATACCAGACAACCTAAGGTCCAATTTTGGTCTCATTTTTGAGCACCGGGTGATTTGAGGCTCGTTGTAACAGAGTAATTGTCAATACTATCCTCAAGTGTTTGGTGTCATCATGTTTATTCCGTTAGTCCTGATCAGAGTTCCCATTAGCCAGCATTTGCCAGTCTCTGGCCGGTTTCACAGACGGATGTCTGGCAGATACAAACATTAACAGCCAAAAAGCCCACCTTACAAATATGTCAATTAAAATATAAGTAAATATTAGATATTACATGTTTTATATTGTGTTACCCAGAAGACATGTTGCTAGAATCCTTTAATATAAACTTAAAGTAATTTATTTGTTTATGAACGTAAGTAATACCAGGCTAGCTTGTCAGGCTAGGCGGTGAATATTCACGTGATCAACGTGGATGACGTCAAACAAAGCTGATCTTTAAGGGACCTAAGAGCTACTGAAAACTATACAGCGAAGTTGGCGGTATGGAAGGTTTTTGGATTTGTCATTGATGCAGGTAATAAGGAAGATGAAACAAAAGGAACTGTAGACAGCTGAGCGGCGCAAACACAGATCTAGCAGGCGGGACGAGGACGAGCTTGGGCTGAGCAGAGTTGGAGTGGACTTCCATGAGAGAGAGATAGAGAGAGATAGAGAGAGAGAGAGAGAGAGAGAGAGAGAGAAAGCGGTTCATACCGGAACTGTACTCTTTCTATGTGTATTTCTGGATGCCTGCTGCACCAAACAAGCTCTCATCACACAGGACAGCCTGTGTCCAGAGCAGGATTAAAATGTTCAGTTAAAAGTTTTTTGTCTTCCACTGTGACGGGAGCAAATTCAACCCTCTGATGAGAGCTGGAGGTGAAAACACCTCAGGATTAATAAACAATGCTCTGTTCAAACGTCAGCGATCAAGATCCCACTTTCACTTCTTGGTGACATGAAATAGAATTAGAGGTAAGTTATTTCAGTGGATGATACTTTGGCATTATAATTTTATAATAAAAGAGGTTTAATCAGCTGTGTGATTAACCCCAGCACACACACTTGTCCGCGTATTTGGCACTCTCCTTTATGCACGGAGGATGAAAGGTGTGTGTTATCCTGTGAGCTGCTGTTTGTGACTCAATTAAGGGAAGAAGTTTATTTTACAAACTAAAAAACCTCTCACAGTCATTAAAGCCTGACTTTGCCAGAAAATGGGTAGAAATGTGGACTGGACTGGGATCCTGCTGTCTCTAGCATGCAGCTGTGTCTGCTCTCTGCACCCTCAAGCGGCTTCCTCTTGTTGTTACTTCACGCTACGTCACATTCCCACACTTGTGTTCCTTCATTTGCATCCGTGCCGTGCCTAGGCCCACCTCGTCCTTCCGTGCTGGGGCCGCGAAGCATGCCACACCGAAGCACGGAACAATTGCACTCACACTGGCCAAACATACCGGACTTTAGGCTGAAACGGGCCCAGGCACGGTATGGATGGCCTAGTGTGAGTGCGTCCTTAGGCTGATGTACTGAACTATCCACATTGGACGGTTTTGTCTTTCTTCAGGACAACTCCAAAGAAACCCCCAAGGTTGGATTTACTGTTTTAGTACAGGTTACAGTTGAGATCATCAGTTTATGAGGACTAATATGGGCAACTGTAGGTAAGACTCAATTCAATGCAGAGTTTTAACGTAGTGTCTAGTTAACGGAGCACTGGTTAGTTGTTTGTTGGGGTGATTCGATGGAGTTTTCAATGGAGGATGGTAAATGGCTGTCGTAAGCTGCTAAATTATAGTTGCAGCTAAGGTGCTAGCAGGCTAACTTGAAGCTAACAGCTGTTGTTTGGGTAACATGTAGAGGTATATTGTGCAGCTGATTGCACACATGTAAGGAAAAGCTCACAGGTTTTATTATGTTTGTTTAAACAACTTACACAAAGACAATAAAAGAAAGTTTTCCCTTAGTCATTTCTAAGGTCTGGTCATGTTTAATATAGGTTAACCAGGCTGTGTTAACAGGCTAACAACAGTTCAGGCTCGGTTTCTACCCTGTTGGACTTGGATCAGTTTAAGACAGAAATATGTTTCCTCAGTCCTCCTTCAGCACAGACATAAAGCTGTATCAGTGTTTCTGTTTTTGTATTTTCTTATTGTTGTTAAATGGAGATTATTGGTCACATGGTTATCATAGCTTAAGCTGTTGCAGTTTGGACCTTAAGAGGCAAAAACAATTTAAAAAACAATGTAATCCCAGCTGTGTTATCCAAAGACAAGGAGAAAAATAAGTAGAAATCTCAAGCCAATGCTGAAGTTTATCCTTCATCATAGGACAACCTAAAAAATAGATATATGAATTTACTGTATGCCTACTTAGGGATTTTGTACATAGACTCCTCTCCTGGTATGAATTCATGACTCACTTAAAAGAGCTTTGTGACCCAGTTTTAGGTCCAGAACCACCTGTTAAGAACCACTGATCTTAAGGACATGTGTGGTATTTGTTTTAAATGGCTGGAATTCTTGAGGACTGCTGGTCATTACGACCAAAGACAAAAAAAAAAAAAAAAAATCTAGTGGAAACTCTCCCTCGTCTGGAATAATATATATATCAAAAATGTTTGCTGGCCATGATTCCAGACCAGAGAGGTTCACCAAACACATGTACTTTTACAGCTCACAGAAGTGGGAGAGAAAATAATAACAACTCTGCCCTAATTCAAGTGAAATGCTGAAAAAAAAGACAGGCATGTGGAATTATGGCAACAACATAATGTTTCATACATGACCTACCACAATCTAAAGTCATGTTTGATTCTGTGGATCTGGTGTGTGTGAGGAATCTCCACTGTGATGTTGTTACTACAAACAGCAAATGTTTGGTCACATGGCTGAGTCATGTAATGGGTGCGTTCAGAAGATATTAGTTAGAAATCTGTTGAAACTGTCCTAATGTATGTGGTCTTCCATGTTTTTAAAATCACCTCAGATTGGACAGTCATCTAGTGCTGAGCCAGACTAATTCACATTTGTGTGGTGGTCAGGGTCGGCATTAGTCTGATTGTAGTGAAATAAAATAGATGTCTTACCGACTGCGTTACTGGGGTCGAAAGGAGGGAGGGTTTTGTCTGATCTGGTGGGAGTTTCTGTCTTTATTTTCTTCCTTATGCTCTCCTCTTCATTGTTTGTTTGGTCTTCAGACCTCTCTTGTTTCACTGAAAGAGACACAGAAATCTTTAGACTGGGCTTGTGTTAAAAAGAGCTGGTTGTGGTTTTACTTAAATTCTAAGAAAATGGCCATCCTGCTGGAACTCAGAAGAGCATCCCTCCTGCCTATCCAAAGGAGCAGGATTGGCTAAGGCAGGCAATCAATTTCAGGAGGGATTCCAGACTCCCAATATCAAGGCTCATCACAGATAAAAATGCAGTTTTCTTTATGAATATAATGTGAATATTGAGGCTCGTAAGGCTTACCAATAAAAGCATGCATATTAGTTTGATCCATCGGCCTGGTGTGCTGTAAATAAGAAGAAATCATTAATCTGTACCTGTTTGTGCATCCTCCTCCTGGATGTGCTCATGCTCTTCTGCTGTGTCCGACACTGCCGTCTCCTCCACCTCCTCTTTGACCCGTTTGTTATTAACAGCTTGATCACACTCCTCCTCCTCTTCTCTCTCAGCTTTCACTGCTACCATTTCTGGAGCGTTTGAGGACAAGTCAGCGGGCGTGGGAACAGGATTGACCTCACA
Organism: Cheilinus undulatus; assembly: GCF_018320785.1. NCBI lineage: Eukaryota > Metazoa > Chordata > Actinopteri > Labriformes > Labridae > Cheilinus > Cheilinus undulatus. The sequence continues at coordinate 3,302,604 of NC_054868.1, forward strand.
GGTGGTGTCCATCTGTGTCGTTTCTAAACATGAAAAAACAGAAAATTAAATGTAGATTAAATGCAGAAAAACATCTGAGTAAATTGTTGCTATCCTGTTTAAGAGATGAGGCTGTGTGAGCCCCTACTGGTCTCAGATCCCTCTGGTTGACATGTCGGCTCATTCATTTGGTTGTTAGAGGCGTCAGACTGCGAGTGTGCTGTAGGAGATGGACCAGATGTCGGATCTGATGGCACCAAACCGCCTGTTGGCACATTTGACGAAGCTTCTGATTCAGGCTCAGACTTCAGCTGGGTTACTGTGGGTTCTGATGTTTCTGTTTCCATGGCTACCTGAGAAGGCGTGTCCTTGAACAAGATTACAGGAAGATTAGCATCTAATAGGAAATTACTGCTGGTGTAAAATAACAAAAGAGGAAAGTAGGGAAAAAGCCATCCAAACTTACCTGGCCCTACGTGAAAAAGTCCATGCCCCCCTTTGTTAAATCATGAATTAACTGTGATTAACCACATTTTTTGTTAAGTTTGGTTAAATTTCACTGGCCACACACAGGCCTGATTGCTGCCAGACTTGTCAAATCCAAAAATCCCTCAAATAAAAGACAAAGAGACAAAGTGAAGCAGGCTAAAAGATCTCAAAAAGCAACACAACATGACGTCATCTAAAGAAATTCAACAACAGATAAGAAACAAAGTCACTGACATCTATCAGCCTGGAAAGGGTTACAAAGACATTTCTAAAGCTTTGGGGCTTCAGACAACTATGGTGAGAGCCATTATCCATGAATGCAGAAAATTTGGTACAGTGGTGAACCTTCCCAGGAGTGGCCAGCCTACCAAAATGACTCCAAGAGCGCATCAACGACTCATCCAGGAGGTCCCAAAAGAACCCACGACAACATCTAAATACCTGCAGGCCTCACTTCACTCAGTTCAGGTCAGCGTTCATGATTCAACAATAACAAAGAAAGACTGGACAAAAATGGCATCCATGGGAGAGCTCCAAAGCCAAAACCACTGCTCACCATAAAGAACACAAAGGATTGTCTCACATTTGACTTAAGTCATCCTGATAGCATATTCTGTGGACAGACCAGAAAAAAAGCTGAACTTTAAACACAGCATTTTGTCAATCAGTGAAACATGGTGGTGGTTGTGTGATGGTCTGGGGCTTCTTTGCTGCTTCAGGAAGTGGACAAATTTTCATAAGTGATTGAAACATTAATTCTTCTCTCTACCAGAAAATTCTAAGGGAGAAAGTCCGACTATCAGTTCATGTCCTCAAGCTGGAGCACACTTGGGATATGCAGCAGGACAATGATCCCAAACACACCAAGTCCACCTCTGAATGGAATAAAAAAAAAACAAATGAAGGTTTTGGAGTGGTGTAGTCAGAGTCTAGACTTAAACCTGACTGAGATGCTGTGGCATGACCTTAATCATCCTAGAAAACCCTCCAATGTAGCTGAATTAAAGCCATTCTGCAAAGAGGAGAGGGTCAAAATTCCTCCAGAGTGATGTGAAAGACTCACAGTTATCACAAATGCTTGCAGCTGTTGCTGCCAAGGATGGAAAACCAGTTATTATGTTTAGGGGTCGATGACTTTTTTACATAAGACCAGGTAGGTTTGGATGGCTTCTCCCCTTAATAAATGAAATCATTCAAAAACTGCATTTTGTTTTTACTTGATTATTTTTCTCCAATATCAAAAATAGTTGATGATCTGAAACATTCAAGTTTCACCTCATCTCAGCCCTTGTTATTCTTTAGATAAGAGAGACCTCTAGTGGCAGAATTCACATACTCTGGGTTTAAAGTGTAGTTCTGAGTTTGTCTCAGAATCAGGAGTATCGTAAGTCAACAAGCCTCCTGTGATGACGGTGATGATGTAGTTAATTTCACAGTCTTATTCAACACACATTTAAAATAAAAGGAAGCCTTAACCTACTTAATTACTGTAGATACAAACTGTGACTAAATCAATCCTGAAATAATGCAAATACAAATCCTTTTTAAACAACTATCATGTCAATCAGTGTTTAACTGGTTAAGTTTAAACACTGCATGTTGACCACATCACCATTTAGACTCTACCTGTTGATCCTCTGATGCAGCAGCATCCTCCTTCACCTCTGAGGTTTCCATTGGAGCAGCAATAGATGGAGAGTTAGCGAGGTCAGCTACATCTCCGACTTCATCCACCGTCACAAAGTCGCTCATATTGAAGGGGAAGTCATCGAACTCCTCTTCCTCCTGCACCTGAATTTACAAAAGGATTAAAAAAGGTTAAACCGAGCATCAGGACGGTGATATCTGAATCAAGCTTTTCAAGTTTTCTAACCTTTTTGGCTGCTGTAGAGTTTCTCCTCTGTTCCTCCCTCTCAGAGCTCTTCTTGTGTCCCTCTGACCTGCTGGATGACCTCCATCTTGTGGATTCTTCACCATACATCCTCTTCCTCTCCCTCCTCTCTCTTTCTCTCCTCTCCTCCTCCCTCCTCTCCCTCTCCCTCTTAGTTCTTTCAGCGCGCTCCTTCTCCTTCTCTTTTCGCACCCTCTCCTCCTTCTCCAAGGCCCTCCTCTCCCTCTCCTTCTTCTCCCTCTCCTTCTTCGCCTCCCTCTCCTTCTGCTCCTTCTCCCTGGCCTTCCTCTTTGCCTCCTCTGCCTGGTTCTTGGTCTTTTCTTTAGTCTCTGCAGCAGGTTTTCCGCCTGGCTCTTTTTCCATCAGGGTCTTTTCTTGTTTTTCATTGCTGGGAGCTGCAGTCTTATTGGTGGATTTACTGTCCTTACTTGTTTTGCCTTCTTCAACTGGTGTTTTCACCTTCTCCTGATTTACCTGATAAAAAGAGATCAAAAACACCCATTAAGACTGAAAAGTGATCAATCTGTGTTCTGAAAGCTTAAATACAAGGAGGTGTATAAAAAATAAAGCAGGGTATCTGTGCTTTTTTCTGTAAAGAGGAAGCGTTCTTATGTTTTATCTTGGTAATATCTCTGACGTTAAAGAAACACCTGTCACACAAAAAGACATTTACTTATGTTAACTGCAAATTAGTCTGACCCACCAATCAGAGAGCCTCTAATAGCAATCACTGCTGAGCTTCTAGACAGACTTTTGCTAGGGCCAAGTCTTTTCAGTGTAATGCTGTGAAATTGCGGCCTTAATTTCTACACTCAACATGGTAAAAATGTGTGCTGCAAGAGTAACTGCAGACATCTGCATCGTAACCTGAGAATAATTTTCATCTCGTCTCCTTAACTACAGTTAATTCTAAAAATAAATGCCTCCTTAGGACTCAACTTTGTGGACGGCCACTCTGGTGATTCAACCCTGCTCGCAATCTCAAAGAATATTTATATTAGGGATGCAACGAATCGTTGTTTTCGCCGATGGATTTAATTGTCAATTCACTAGATGTGTTTTCATTGCATTGTTCTCCAGAGTGGAGATTGACAGGGGGTGAGTCATCCTACATTGTTGCAATCTTTGCAGAGTTTGCAAATCAGCGACCATGAGGTGACACAAAAACGAAACAGCATAATAGCAGGCGCTGATGCATCATCGTCATGTTCCAAAATGTATACATTTATGAGCATTTACTCCCATGCTGCAGATGAAAGTGTTAAACTTCCTGTGACATGAGAATCTACTGGAAGCTTGTCTTTACGTTTTTACCTTCGGGAGCTCAGGTGCAGGCTTCTCCTGAGAATTCTCTTCACCATCAGACGTCTGCGTCTCCACTTTGTCATCATCAGCAGTTTGGTCTTCTCCAGTTTGGCTTGCATCGACAGGCTTGTTTTCTTCTGCTGCTTCTGTGACCGTCTCAACAACAGATTCCTCTGTCATGTTTGTCTGTAAGTCTTCTTCGGGTTTTGCATCTGGTGAAGTCAAAGGTTCAGAAACAGCAACAGCGATGTTGTCTTTTTCCTCGTCTTTGCTCCCCTTTTCCCTAGAAGCTTCATCAACAACCATCTCCTCTGTGCTCTGAGCCTTCTCCTCCTTGCTGTTGATGTCTTTGCCTGAAGCCTCCACAGGAGATCCAGAGTCCTCTTTAGCTGCTGTCTCCTCTTCTTCTGCTGCTGCTGATGTTTGGCTGTCTTTTCCATTCGCAGGTGTTTCCTATGATAGGAGATGAAGAGTTGTTAATCAGTGCCATATCAATTTCACAGGTTAAAGCTTCTTGATTTTATGCCTAAAGTAAACTATTACAGGTGTGTAGCTCCTTACTCTATCTGAAATGGATGGAGCTAAATAAATTTAATTTCCCCACTCTAACACGAGGAGCTGGTTCTTTCAAATACAAGAAACAGGGGCAAACAGATAATAAATATATGAATATTGAGTGCGAAGGACACAATGCATCTTACAATTATTTTTTCAGTTCATTTCAGGATGCTTGGTAAAATTAAGGTTAACAGGGCGATGTATAAGAGATGCTAAATTATCGGATAGATGTATGATCTCTAAAAAAGACAATAAAAATGTCTGAGTATGTCTAATGATTTCTTATCAGTGTTTAAGTTTCTGACCTCTGTTGAATCCAGGTATGCAGAGATGATTTTGGTCTGTGTGTTCATTCTGGGGTCAGCTTTACGGGAGAAGAACAGAGGGTTTCTGTGGATGATGCATGGAAATGTCTGGAAGCGTTTGTAGACAGAGAGCGCCATGGCTGCAGTCGCCATCTCACAGATAACCTAATCAGAAAGAGACATAAAATCAAGTCGGCAGCCAATCTGAGAACCCGTGACATGACGGAGTAGATATTCAAACGAGCAGCCCTCACCATTCCGTTGACCACCAGGGTCTTGATGACGGTGCCGAATCGCCGCACCAGTTTCTGGACTTCAGAGGAGCCGGATGGTGTGTCAGGAACATTACTGATCACTAACAGGCTGCTCCAGCCCACCAGAGCAGGACTCTCCTGCAGGACACAAAAGCACATTCAGTTATTCTGTTAAAAAAGAAGTCCAAAATTGGATTGCTGTTGTTAAACCACGATCAGAAATACTCACTAAAGGAGTGGCCAATCCCATCAGAAGATTGTAGAGAGCCACCTGAAAAGAAGTATTTACTTTTAGCATTCAGTTAATCTCAACAGAAAGAAAATTTATAACAACATAACGGACAGGTAAAGAGAGTCGTACAGGTGTGCTGAGGCTGACGTTCTGTTTGATGTGGAAAATCTTCAGTTCAGCGTCCTTGATTTTTAGAGGCATAAAGGAGTTAACTTTCACCATCTCCTGTGCAGTCTCCATGTCCAGCACAGACACAAGAGCCTGAAAAAAAACAGATTTTTTAAAAGCATGCTGAAAAAATAATCCTTATAAGCTATCCCAACAAAGGCATTTTCAGTCTGCATAGATGCATCCATGCTGGAGATAATTCTTAATGTTTGCAAACATCTGCTGAATTTGTTTGGGGTTTTTATATATAGGTCCAAAATAAATGCTTTAAAGTTTTGAACTTTCATCATTTGAGTGCTATTTTTTCCTGTAAGGTTCATGTGAGTAAAGCTTCTGTAATAATAATAACTATATTTGTATGGCACTTTTAAAAGCAAGGGCTAACATGTGCAGAAGCAAACAACTGTAGTGAAGCAGCAGCTGGATAATACTCTCAGTAGCGTATTTCTGCTCTCTCAGTGATGAAAAATAAGGTGACTGTTGCTCCTTAATGTCTCATATCATAAAAAAACTCACAGACAGCTTAAGGGACAAGTCAAAAGTCATTTGAAGTTACGATATCAAATACTTATCTTTTTTATTGCTCACCTTAGATATTATAATCTGGTGAATGACCCAAACATTTGACACCCAAAAAGTTAGCTGCAGCTTACAGACCTGGATGACTTACATACCAGTATAGAGTGCTAAGACACAAAACATCATAACCGCGAGTACAGCTGCTATTCTGCAGACTGAGAAATTCATCCATCCATCCATTGTCTATACCGCTTATCCTGTTAGGTGTCGTGGGGGGGCTGGAGCCTATTCCAGTTGTCATTGGGCGAGAGGCGGGGTACACCCTGGACTGGTCGCCACTCAATTGCAGGGTTGACATATAGAGAGACAACCAAGAACACTCACATTCACACCTACAGGCAATTTAGAGTCACCAAGTAATCTAATGAGCATGTTTTTGGTGGTGGGAGGAAGCCAGAGTACCTGGAGAGAACCCACACGTGCACAGGAGAACAAACTCTGCACAGAAAGGCCCTGACCAAAGCGAACCAGCGACCTTATTGCTGTGAGGCAACAGCGCTAAACCCTGCGCCGCCGTGCCGCAAATGAATCCCCATTCATTTTGTATTGCTAGCAGTCACTTAGGCTTCACTGATCAGAACGATGGGTCACATCCGTGCATTTAAAGAAAACTTGAAATCTACCGTTGAGTAAAAAAATGCATGGAGCACTGGTTTGACAGAAAACACTCCCCAGTAAGGACAACAGGTGACAGGAAGAGGGCAGAGTGACCTGCGGGCTGAGAGCTCAACTACCATATCATGGCTAGTAGATGTGCAGAAGCCATACAGATGGAACTAAAAGAGCAGCACAGCTGCACAGAAAATGCACTGTGTGGATTCTGTCATATCAAATTTAAACTGTGACACAGGAGGACGTTTTAAACCTTATTCTTCTTTGGTAGATTTCAAAAACTGCAGCTTATACCAGTGCATTGAGGACTACAGTCTCTGTATATTGCTCCACACATCGAGCAAACCTGGCCCTGAGCTAATGTTCTTACCAACCAGAAACTCCTTATTTTCTTTCAAACAAGTAAAAAGCGGGTTAACCCAAATAAGAAGGAAAAAACTCTTACGTTATGGCCTTGTTAGCAGTCACCTTTAAGTGGGTTATTTCCACACAGAAAACAACTAAATGTGAAGCCCTGAAAAATGTAAATGCTGTCACACTGATCCAACATGTCTGGGGGTCAGTGAGACATTTCGTACATGCACTCCTGCATATTTCTTAATGTAAAACAGTTACCTCTTAACTAATTAAGAAGTGCCACAATATTCAAATGCCCAAATTAAAATACCCGTCATTATTATCTAAAAACAGTAAAACAGAACCAACCTTTCCTATTTGTGTTGCTATGATGATGTCAGAAGGCGAACCAAAGGGTTGGACCAGCTCGATGATGTCACTCTCTGACCAGCCGCTGTCAGGAAGCCCGGTGATCAGCACAATGCCCTTCTGCAGAAGACAGTGGATCAGGATGTGAGGGGACAGCATGAATACTAATATGCCATCACTGGTCATGAATATAAAATTTTAAATGAACTAAAAAAAGACACTTTTCATTTGGGGAAAATGAGCCAAAGTAGACCTTTCTTACAGTGTATTCTTATATAACAAGGTGTGTTTATCAGATACCTCATCAGAAGTCTTCTGACCAGTCTCAGCTCCTTAAGGAGGGAACAGGAGGGAAAGACAGAGCAATAGTCTTAATTATCACATTTTTAACTGTTTACTGTATAAAATTATAAATTTAGACCTATACACTCACCATTCATTGTACTAGGTAAACCTGCTCACCTGATCTTTAACACAAATATCTAAGCAGCCAATCACATGGCAGTAATCAGTGTATTTAAGTACATTCAAGGTGATGTGCTGAAGTTCAAACTGAGTGTTGAAATGGGGAAAAAATGTGATGTAAGTGAACTGAACCAGCCTTGGTTATTGTTGATCTGGAAGGCTTTCATGACCTTTAATTCTGACTCTATCACTCGGTGTGGCGGCAGAAATCAAGACTGATCAGACCAGCCAATGTTTTTCAAATCTATTATCCAATGCTGCAAAGCCCGTGTGAATTTGACATTTTATGAACTAAAAATATAAGTGTTATGATGAATCAGTCGTTAAATCAAAGAAGAAAATAACAGACTTACCAGCAGCAGCACCTTTGTCCAGTCCTGAAGCCTGTGTGCTGTAGAAAAACAAATATTAGACACAGACTGAAGCCAGAGCGGGTTTAACATGCAGCAAATTTGCTTTTAAGGAACTGTGGCAGACCTGTTATCAGAAGACTTCCCTTCTTCAAGTTTCTGCAAAGATTAAAAAAATTAACTTACTCACATAAAGAGTGTGTTTCATCAGTGTCACATGTCTGTTTTCTCCTGTTTCATACCTTGGCTGTTAATGCAGTGATTTTCTGCTCCCTGATTTGTAGATCTGGAGAGTTCGCCAGCGCCTGAGCGTCCTCAGATTTCAACATGCAGACGGATGCCTGCAGAGGAAAGAGAGACGAAAACATGAGGATATGTGGCAACAGACCCCTGACATGTATCTAAACAAAGCAAACAGTTAATTTTATTATCTTTATGCTTTTCTGCAATTTGGAAAATAAATTCAGCCATTTCCTCCTTTAAGATCAGCACAAAACTCGATTCTACATCTGACTTGAGCTGGGCAATTTATGAGGATTTTAAGATATATCTATATTTTTTCAAATGACATACGACGATAGGTAAATTGACTACAAAACAGTCAATATTAAATATTTAGTCAGAACAGGGAGTATCATTTTATAAATCTATTTTATTAAAGGAGACATCAGGATATTATGACTGACTGCAAGAAGGAACGGGTGGGTCCTGAGGACGGACCAGTTGAGAACCACATGTACATTTAAGAAATCAATGAGTGAAGGAAACAACTTTTAAATAATTCTGTTGTTTGTGGGTTATGTACTGCGTTTAGGTTTCTGTGTTAGATCCTGAGCAGTTTTCTGTCTTTTCACTGCCTCTAAGCAGTCACATTCATTTTCTCCTGCCCTTTTCAGATTTGCATTACAGTTCTAGATATTATAAGCATTGAAAATACATCAGAACAATAATGTAACGCACCTTCTGCCCCTCGCCCTTCTCACTCTCTTCTTCGGAGCAGGGCATGAGGATCACATTGTTGATTTTTCCAAAGGACCCAACCAGGTCGGTAACCTCCTGCTCTGAAGCATCCTTTGGGATTCCCGTCAGGTAAACCAGACGATCGGCCACGGAAGAGTCCTGGGAGGAGGAAGTCACAGCTTTCTTCTTCTTCTTGGCTGGTGGAGCTTTGGCACACTGGAAGCCAAAAGGAAGAAGTTGGAGGTTACTGAGTTTACCCTCTGCTTTCTTAAGTACCCAAACTTCCAGTTTTAAAAGCAGCGTAGTTCACCTTAACAAAATAATTAAAGTGAGGAACAATGTTTACCTTGAAAACCACTAAAATAACAGAATCTAAAGCTCCATGTGTGGAAAACAGCTCCCTGAATACGTAAGCGACACTGAAATCAACAATAATTTGGTCAAAATCTTGTTCCATGTTGTCAAAGCTAAAACATCACCCACCATGTCAGAGGCCTTGCCACTCCCTGTCTTAGTCGTCTTGGCTCCAGGCTTTGACCCGCTCTTGTTGGTCTTTGTTGAGGACTGTGACGGTCCATGTTTGGAAGCGTGACTCGTCTTAAAGGAAGACGGATGTCTGGGGTCAAACTTTGAGTCAGCATAAGGACGCTTCAGACCACTGCAAGGAGGATCGCCTGAAGGTACAACGTAAGACACAGTCATGAAGAGAAATGTTCATGCAAAAATACTTCAAATAGGTCAAAAACATTAAAAAATTATTAAAGGAGGAGCTTAAAATTAATGTTTTATATTAACACAGGTAATTTCCTTATGAACTGTTAAGTGGCCAAAATGTGAACACAAAGATGCCATAAAATGTATTTAAATTAATTTTTTTCCACTTCAAAACACTCAGATCTTTTCAACAGCTTCACTCCTGTTTATCAAAATCACCGATTCACATTCAAATTATCTAACCCTTTCAAAGTCGGTTTACATACCAAATGCAAACAACTTTACTGGGCTGTGTAAAACATAAAAAGTGGCTTTATTTCCACAAATTTTATGCTGGATGAGTTGTTTTAAATTAATGGCTACAGGCTTGGACATGTCATTGATGAACAACAAAAACGATTTTGATGTAAGTTTTTTTGTTTTGTTTTGTTTTTTACAGTGTCTGATTTAAAAAAAAAATCCCACTTGCTGTTTTAAGTGATGTAAACAATGACTGCGTTTACATGGACCTGAGTACCCCGGTTTTGAGTCATATCATGGTTTTTTCATATTCAGGGTACTGTGTTCACATGTGCACAGAGAAACCCGGTTATTCATATCCCTGTATACATGAGAGAAAGTAGTATCCTGGCTTCTGATCACTGAATCACAGCTGCGCAGATAGTTGATGTTATTTTACAACACCAGAAAGTTAGAAATTTTAGAAAAATTAGATCACTGTTATTTTGGCTTTAAAACAGTTACATGCCAGCATTATGCAGCAAAAATGGTACCCACCTAGTCCAACAACGGGAGAATATTAAACTAATCTCGTTTATAGAACGCTTGCTTATAAAGCATCTGCAGAAAAAGAGACTGAGAGGATGGTAAGGAGTGAAAGGGAGATCTCAAATGAATAAGCTTATTATAACTTAATATCTAAAATTTTTATCACTTATTAGGCGATTATTATTATTATTATTATTATTATTATTAAACATGACAAAAGTTTGGCAGAGACACCAAGAAGTAGCGAAGCATCTTGTAGTCGACTGACTTCACTAAATAACTTTCCCGAAAACGACTTCAAAATAAAAGTCTGTGAAAGGCTACACTTTTATTTTGAAAAACACACCGGAAAAGTCATCGTTTCTAAATGTCAGGACTGGGAGGAGTTGAAGGGCTGTGCAGGTCGCTTACCGAGTGCCGTCTTTCCATCTTCAGCTCACAGAGCTCTAACTCATGGCGTAAGCGGTCATTCTCAGTAAACTATGCTCATGTTTCATTCATGGCGGAAAATTTCAACTGTTCAGTTCACATTTTATCTAAATATCAGAGCGTTTTGACTGCCGTCAGATCACAGACTGATCCTCTGCAGACACAGCCGCTCAACTGTCACTCTCTCCGTGCAGAGATCAGCCTGCACACGTAAGTCTACAGTAGCCAGAAAACGGGATACTGCGTATACATGGCACAGTATCCCGTTTTCTTTTGGAGTTCTCCAGGTAGCAAAAACGGGTTTCTCAAAAACGGGATACTGTCATATCCCGGTTTCTGAAGGAGTATACATGTGCAAAGAGAAAATGGGATACTCAAAAAACCTGACAGAAAACGGGATACTCAAGTCCATGTAAACGCACTCAATGAAATGTCCAAAGGATTTCTGGCATTTTCTACTGTGTGAAAGTTGTCTGTTTTTCTAAAGGGCATCTGTTTACCTGTGTAGTGATGGTGGCGAGGGTGATGGTGAGGGGGGTACGGCCTCCCCTGTGGCCTGTGGTGGGGGGGCCCCACCCTGTGTTTCCCATGAGTTGGACTCGGGGAGAGAGAACAGGACACGGATCGAGATGCAGAGTGGGATGGAGAATGTGAGGCCCGGCTGCCATGTCGTCCACTGCGACTGCATCATAGACAACGGTCATTAACAAACCAAACCAGGGAATGAGCAAAACAACACTGACACGAGCTGACAAAGAGGGACTGGTGAGACAAGTGCTGACATAAAGGAGGGCTACAAGGCTGGATACTGGTGACTCATGCTGCATTATTTGGTAATGATGTGTGACTTTGATTATACTGAATGATACTGCAAATTACAATTGTGATAACAATGTACTATATAAATAGTACCATGAGTCTACTTGTTTGGTTATTGATGAAAAAGGAGAGAATAATGACAGGTTTGAAGTGTGCATTTCCCAACTCAAAACATACAAAAATTAAGTAGCATCAAGAATACAAAATCAGAAAAATAACTTATTTAAAAAAAAAAGTTTTTCCTGGAAATAAAGGTACTTCTACAAAGTGGCACTGTTGTAAACCCAAAGGCCTTTCTGCTGGTATTTTTCCTAACCTTTCAAGCACAACTGAATACAAAAGTACTCGTACCTTTTTAAGTAATTATATTCTTGCATAGCCTTACTGAAGTCCAAAGAAGCTGATGCACATAGCTCTGGTCTGACTGACCCCTATCAGCTAGACAAACACATTGTGTGTTTCAATAAAAATCAGCAGAAAGCGAGACAGTGTGCGGGAGCTTCTTTGAACTTTTATGAGCCTATCCTTCTCTGATGCACATATTCAGGTGTGCAGAGGCCTCCTCAACGCAATTGCAGAGCCTGATAATGCAATTAGATTAATTGTGTAGCACTAAAAAGGATGCACTGATACCTATACAGACTTGAAATTATGCATTGCTTAACTGTCAGGATAGGTGAGGAACATCTGACAAAAAAATATAAACATTGTAGAAAGTTTTAAGAAGGTTTTACTGAATATTCATATTTGTTGCGGTATCATGGGTGCCCAAATTTAAGTAACTAAATGTGTTCTGTCAGAAAAGGAGTGGTACCAATGCATCCCAATTGGATACCATTCTAAAACATATTTAACAATCCTGTTCCTAAAAGCTGTAAAACATCTTGTACTTGGGCCAGTAATGAAATCACATATCAATATCACTAATACCCTATATGAGCCTTTCTGAACAAAAAAGAGCACACGTGTGGGCATTTTTATAGTTAAGTTAAAGGATATCTGTGTTAGGACTGACTCAAGGAGTCCTACTGACCTTGGTAGGTTTGGCTTCCAGTCAGGGTACCTTCAGAGAAACAAAAAACAATCTGTTAGAAACTTTAACCTACAATAATCTTGAGTATATTGAACAGAGAGGACAGTGTCTTTTGTATATTTGAACAATCACCAATTTAAAAAATGTGAAGATTGTGTGCTTTTTGAAAATGACACTTCAACTGAAATATGTTGTTTTGCATGGTTTTTACTGGTGCCTGTTTTAAATCTGAGTGTAATACTAGACAGTGGCTGTAGTGCATCTTAAAGCTGTTTGCTAACTTCCATTAAATGAAAAATATAAAAGCACGTCCAGAACACAGTTGAGGTACTACGAAATTTTCTCTTAACAAACGCTCCGTATTACTGAATAATTGTTGTGTCAATGATCAGTTAAATTATCTAACTCCGTACTGTCTCAGTACTGTCAAATGAGTGCAATGCAATGCTAAATCTGTTAGCCGATTAGATATTGTTATTAAAAGGCAGTTGATATATTCATGACGAAGTGTTTAATGTAGGCTGATCCTCTTCCCTCTTATCAACTTTCATTTGAGAGAGAGAGAGGAGAGAGGAGAGCACAACTATGGGGCTGTCTGCTCTGACATCATCAAAATTAAATGTGCATGTATTTTCTAAGAATCATGATTATAACATTTTTTATTCATTTATTGGTTTAAGTTGGTTATTACTTATCTATTTACCAAGTGTCTGTCCAACTTCTATTGCAGGTTTATTTTCGTTTCAAGCATTTTGCTTGCTTGGTCAGTGACTTGCAATTTTGTCTTCAGTAACTTTGTGGTTTTGTTGCAGTTTTCTTTCACTTGTTTGCGCTGGTGTTGCAGCTACTTGGATATTTGGTCAAAGTTGTCTGCATTTGCGTTTACTGTTAATGCAAAGTCTTTCAGACATGCATTCATGTGAGACCTCCCAGCCACCATATCAATGAGTGTGTGCAATGCATTATAATTCCCTCACTTGTTGCGCAGATCTCTGCAAGCGGCGGTGTGGTTGACGGTGTTAATGTGGTCAACCCAGTCCTGAAGAAAAACAACAAAAGGTGGAGAGAGACCCAGCACATTTAGTCACAAACTGGCAGAATCCTTAATAAAGCTTACTTACTTTCAAATGAATGTAGAGCAAATGATACACATTTTTTTAAACAAGGCCATTAGCCCTGAGATAAAGGCTTAAGGTAATGTTTTTCAGCTTTTATCAAGGTGTTAACAACCAATTTTTGATTCTGGAATTATGATCAAATTATCGCACAGCCTCAAGCACACATAGAATACAAAGCTGAGTCTTGTTCTTGAATTTTAAATGATCTGCTTCCCATGTTTATTCATTAGACTCCATTAACTTAAGAGTGACTTCAAAATTAACACACTTTAAATCACTGGTACAAAAGAAAAGCACAAATAAAAAAAACACAAGTTCTTTTTAGTCTTACAGTTGTAAATACTAAACTGTGTTCCAAGCATTATTATGGATAAACCATTCAATACACAAATATCTGGTTTACCAACCAATTCCCAGTGAAACGTAGATTTCAGAATAAATGCGAAAACAACCTATGCTTGCAAACTTTACAACTGCCCAAATAAACCATGAGGTTTAGTATCTTTAAGGTAAAAGAGTAAGAAAACCACACGATTGTAGATTCTGAACAGTCAATTGATGGGGAATGAAGAGGATATATATCCCCCCTTCTTTAAATGAAGTGTGTCATTTTAAAGAAATATTTTTGTTAAAAAGTATGACTTTTTAAAAGTAATTATGGTTTAAAGAAATTACCATTTTATTATGCTTTTGTCCAAGCCTACCAAATCTTCAAAATTCCACCTTGGGTGTACTTACCAGAGAAGGACACTTAGGATAATCAATTCAAATTGAACTTGTTATGGTTGCGACAAAGTTAAAACCATTTCAAAAGACAATATTCATACATAGGCTCAATCATAACACCATTTAAGAACAAGAGAAGCTGCAGTCCAAAGCCACAGACCGGAGTGTTGGGTTTTCTGACAAAGTCAATGAGATTTTTCACAACTATTACTGCTGAACTCAGAAAAACATTCAAATATTTCCTATCATCCTTCAGTTTTGAGGAAGAAAAGGTAAACCACTTAAATTACATAGACAGGCAGTTATTAAATATAATATCATTGCCAGTTTGTTATATTAATAATTTTACGTTGTGTCAAAGTGGTTCAAACTAGGGATGTGCGTAAGCAATTAACTCATCATTTTTGCTAGTCAACAGCAGCATTTCTAATTAGTTAAACAATTACTGACATTTTAAGGATTCAGGCTGCAATGTTGGCCAAATGTTGGGCATAATGTGTTGCGCAGTGGTCAGCCACATCACCATAACCCTCTACTACCAGCATATACACCAGAATTGAAAATGGGTGGCATCTGGTAAGTTTGCATGTTTTAATCAGTATTTTCACTTTGTATAATGGCTGTCTGAACCACTTGACTGTACCAGCGCAGGTGTAAGAGCATTAACCTGCAAAGAGGAGCGAAGGCTGGTGGTGCTAGCACTGCTAGCTTAAGCTACACTCAAACTAATTTGGCATTCAGTATGTTTCAAGTTCTTGTCCACGTACACATGTACATGGGGTTAAATATTTTAATGACAGGAACATGTCTGCCTCAGCTACGGTAGGTGGTGCTGGTCTGCCTCACCATTGGTTACTGTGGACCTTCTTTCTGTAGGAGAACTATAACATGGGCAAACTTTACAGTGACGTGCATTTCCTACGTATCCTATGCTTTACAACAGGCACATATCTGAAAAAAGACAACGATGCAACTTCTGCTATTCTTAGCATTTATATCCATCTCATCGATTTAGGGGCAAAAGTCCAGCGTATGATCTGGCGTATGCTCAGAAGGCCATGTCAAGTTTGGGTCCGATTGAGGTGTAAACATACAAGAGTAAACGGCAACATACAAGAGTGTTTAGCTGACTTAGAGAAATTTGGTTTGGTATGGTTTGAGTCAAACTGACATATTTGAAAATCAAATTTTAGGGAGACTGATGCCTTAATTTGACTTTTTATGAAGACATGTAAACACACTGCTTTTCACCAGCAAACAAAGTAATCATAGCAGTGTTATAGTGCTCATGCTTTTCTAAATGGTTTTTTTTTTTTTTTTTTTTTTTATGTTTGGTCAGATGATAGTCTGACTGAATTTTGCATCTTATCACCTGAGAAAATAGTTGTTTAAGATCATCCCTAGTTCAAACCAAGTGAAAAACCCTTAAAGTCTGAGGAAGGAATAGAAGAACCACTTGATTTGTCAGAATGGGTCAGAAATCAGTTTTATACTTTTAATGTATGTCGTGTTTCTTGTGTTTGCATTGACTAATACTGTACTGAAATACACTATTTGCTTTTAGGTCAGATCATCAGATAAAAACAATCAACAAAGAGTTCGGTTTGGTTACTGTAATGGTACCTTTTTTACATTATGCCTTCAAATACGTGATTGTAAAGTTGGTATTTGTCTACTTTAATGACTCAAAGTGAGGTAAGGAAAATATGAAAGCAGCATTTTTAGTTTGGCAACCAAAAGTTAACGCTCGGTTTGGAGTCCGGCGTCAACTTTAAAATGTTGAAGCACTCAATAAAAGGCTCCGATGGCCTTTTAATTACACCTTAATAGTTTCAAGTCTTACTATGCTTTACCAGACAGTGTCTTGAATGTAAAATTTTCAAAGCTCTAGTATTGCTTCCATTTCTGGCAGTTACTCAAGACTGAAGACTTTCATTTGAATTGCATTCTTTAGCTAAGATCAGACTACACCATCTGTCTACTGCAGTGGCCACTGTGTTGGAGTGGATGATCAAAGAGCCATTAATTTGACCAAAAGACACGGCAGACCACACAGTGGTATCCAACCAATTATTACAACTGGTGGGATGACGGTGGAAAGAAGTGGGGTAGGGCCCGGGAAGAAGACTTTAAATGAACTTAATACTGCAAGCCTAGGGGTGTAACAGTTCACAGAGATCACAGTTCAGCTCATACCTTGGTTTTGGCATCATGCAAGCACAGGATGAGACATTAGAGTCAAAGCAAATCACTTCAATACATACTGCTGCCGATCAGTCTCATTCCACTGGTGCTAATGCAGAAGCTAACTTTTCTTCTTCGATTGTATTGTTGTGCCTGTTCAAATGTTGTGGGACTACATGTGCTAAGCTGTGACCCCCAAAGCTGGCACAGTTCGGGACAAATACTGTTACAGCCCATCTTGTTAATGCACTATACTATGTCCATCCAAATTTATGATAAATTTTAACCTTGATTGACGAAAATGCTAATGGCTGTTACTGTAGGTTGCTGAAGAGGGTCTGCCATTTCTGACCAACATTTCTATTTTCAGGCAGTCATGATAGTCCCACTTAACCTTGCAAAGCAGATGGATTTGCCCGTTTCCGTGTTTCTCACCTGCAAATCCATCCGGTTAGAAAGTGACAGGACCAATCAGCATCAAGGGGGAGTACTTTTGGGCGCGGCAGAGTCATGATGTAAGCAATCAGCAACAAGAGGCCGGTGCAATTATGGCAGAAGACATTAGCGTGGAAGCTGCTAAAGCACCAGTTTTATCAGAACTTGACAACATTTCTTCGTTAAAAACAGAATTGAGGGTTCTTTTTTTTAAAAAAGGACAAAGTCGTGTACTGACATGTCTACAGTCGCCATGGTTGATGTTATGCAGTTCTCTATGGAGTTTACTCATTCGGTAGGGGTGCAGCTTGGTAGCGGCCACGTCACATGTTTTATTGCTCTTATTGGCCTGTAAAGATGTGACAGACAGAACGTGCATCCAATCACCCTCTGAGTTCTTTTTCAAAGGCTCTGCCCTTCACCAAATGCTGTCTATGCAAGATTTAGCAGATGGACGTGTGAATGAACTACACGGTGCCAGATTCCCCTGGCCTGTTCGATGGCCACGTCTGGCCCATGTATTTGAAACACAAGGCTGTGAAACACATTCATCTGGCGTGCCAGGGTTAGTCCCACTATGACATATTATAAAAGCAGGGATTTTGTCCCCAGAGCTCAACAAACTTTTTCTTTGTCTCATCCGTCCATACTTGTGCTTGTGAATTTGACTGTTGATCACTATGAGGCACTACATGTCTTCAAATCATCTAAATTTCAGGGCCGGTGGGTCCTGAACCCCTAAGACTGTCCGATGGGGCTATAACCATACTTAAAATGTGTAGTCTGACCTTAGCATTAGAAATGCTGTAATTGAAAACCTTTTATTACTGGCTACTGCTTCCGGTCATGATGGTGGCCACTGATGCGTCATAAATTTGAGTACTATATCTGAACTGGTGTGTTTAATGTAAACTGGACACACTTTTAAAATGCTGAGCTGTTATTACAAGTTAACAGGACACTTTACTGACTAAATTTTGATGGTAACAACCAAAAATGGAAACCATGAGCTAGAAGCAAACCTTGACCCCTGCCTGGTGAAGACGGACTATTGGCTTAACCTCAACATGTGTAGGTATTCCTGTCAGAGCATGGTGCAAAGGCATGTTGGCACTCACCTTTTCCTCATCACACTGCATTTGACACAGTGAGCAGGTATGGGGATACACCTTTGGCGGCGCAGCTGAGAAATCGCTTATCATGGTGGGGGTTGGTAACTTCTTGCTGCTGCTGCTCGTGTGTGGTTTTGAGCTTGATGAAGAGGATGGAGATCGTCTTGAGGAAGCCTCGCTGCTGGTTTCAGATGAGGGCCTAGGCTTCTGTGCTTCCCGTCTGTAGTCTCGATCCAGAGTGCGAGGCTTGGATGACGGCTGAAATTCTCTCCCAGGAGACCGACTGCTCTTGCGATGTTCGCTACTTGTCCTGCGGTAGTCCTGATCTCCATGCTTGCTTGGTTCAGTGGGTTCCAAACGAACCTGCCGCCTTTCAGATTTCACTGCCTTGGGTGCCGATGACGGTGGCGATGAAGATTGGTACATTTTAACTGTCCTTTCACTGGAGAGCTGCTCTCTTTTGAAAGTCTTTCTTGTAGTTTCGTCCTTTGCCCGACTTGCATGACCATAGTCGATGACTTTACCCGCAGTCTGTGTAACCGCAAGAAGGCTGGGTACCTCTGGAGAGCGTGAACGGGTCAACGGCGGAGAGCGAGAAGGAGGCATTGGCATATCTTGGATGCCATGTGAAAACGAGGATCCCGAAGTTGAAGATACAGCGTTCTGGGTTCCTGACTTGTTGATTTGGATATCACGAAGTATGAATGGTAGAGTATCGGGGGTTAGCTGATCATCAGGGTAGTGGCTAAGCACTTCCAAGTCCTCGTTTGAAAGTCCAAAGCTAGCCAAGATACTTCCAGCACTTTCTGGTGTGTACATACCCTGACTTTCCCCGCCACCCTGTGGATGACGGCCTTGGGGTGACTGCGAGTCACCTATGAGAGGTTTCCAGTTTTGGATGCCTGTCCCTGCATGGCTGCTTTGGGGCTGCTGTGGGGGCCCTTGGTGCCGTTGAGACTGATGAGGAGGAGGACTTGAGAACAGTTTTGTTGGAGGTTGATAATTTGACCAGTCTACCCCTTGCTGACGGGAAGAGTGATTATCAGGGGGGAGAGTCATTGGATTAGAGCCAAAGCCTCCATGTTGACTCATCCCAGAACCTGAGCTTTGGTTCTGGTGTTGATTTGGTCGACTCGTGTGGTCAATGAGTCGGTGGTCCATGTCCCTGGCACCGCGGATAGCCAGAGCAGACTCAAGTTCATCCGGGAGCTGGGTGGGACGAGGAAACTGGAAGCCCATTGCCTGTGACAGCATATCGGAAGAGTTTCGATTCTGATGTTGGTTTGGGGGCGGCGGGTGATGGGGAGGCCTCGGCCCATTGGGAAAGGACCCCGGCTGCTGGGAGTGGTGGTGATACATTGCAGCAGAGAGACAAGGTTGTGCGTTTCTGTAAGTTTTGCGGTTTGTGTCCACGTGCAATCCCAACACTTGCTGCCTATTTAGAAGACTGAGGAGGGCAATGTGTGGAGGTAGCGCTGCTGCAACGCCGTTGTTGTTGTGATACTGGTTGCTAACAGTTATGGTCGCTAGAGTAGCGAGCTGCTGAAGAGCAACCTGAGTCTGAGTCGTAATCTGAGCCAATCGGAGAGCTGCTATGGCAGCAGCACTTGCCACAGGTCCAAATATGAAATGGGTCCCTCTGGTACTGTTGGCGATGGACAATGCTGCAGTGGGCTCCAACCGAAGGGCGGGAACGAGGCGAGAATTACTGTCTGTGTGCACAGCAAGGCTGTGAGGTGAAAAGCAGAAATAAACTATTACAGATGAACATATCTTTTCATATCATAGGCAGCTGTCTGAAGAAGTCCTTCGTCCACTGCACTTTTACAGGCAAGTTGGCAAAGTCCTCATTTTGTGCGTTTCCTTTCTTTCATACATTTCTCAAAGCATTAAGAAAGATTGCCAGCATCAAAATCTCCCTCCTGTCGTTGCCCCCTGTTATCATTCAGGATAGTTAACCAAAGCAACATTATGCAAAACACTGCAAGAAAACAGCACATCTGGATTAAACCTACAAAGACACACTCAGATGCTGAAAGAAAGAAAAACTATTATCATGCCTGTAAACAATCTTATGCTGTAACTGACTGAATTTTTTCAATCAAATCACCAAATTTGCTGTCCAATACAAACCTTTGATTAGGGCTGGGCAATTAAATGCAAATGAGATTAAATCGCAATATGCCACAATTATCAAATCGCAGACAGTGCAATTTTTTTTATCCTGAAATAAGTTCAAAATACCAATTTCATACAATTTTTTGCAGCAGGGATTTTATACTCTACACACTGTGCATACAAACAAGGGTCTTTTTTTGAAATAGTTTACTAAAATCCAACTTTTCCTGATCGTGCATATGATTTTCTTAATCAACATGAGAATAGCTTAAAAAAATGATTATCCCTTCAGTATAGCAACCAATGTCAAATTTGCTTTATGAGCAAAAATTCCAATTAGATACTTTTTCAAATCTTTCATCCCTAGTTTAATTGATCTAATATTGGATTGGTTGTAATATAGAATGATTTATTGCTTATGTTTGTTGAATAATACATAAGATGAGGAACCTAAAAATAATTGCATATTAAATGGCAATATTGGGGGAAAAAAAAATCACAATTAGATTATTTTCTCAAATCCTCCAGCCCTACCTTTGATTATGTGCCATTTCTTTACTTTACTACTTCAATAAACTCAGCCTAAATGGACTATGATCAGAGTTTACAAAAAACTGCTTTCCATGGCACACTGGTATTGCATCCTACTACTTTTCTGAGCCCACTTCAGACCAAAGATGAGACGGGTTGAAACTAGCAACTGCTTGCAACAGGCCCCTCTGTAATGTCATTAGAGCTTGTCAGCTAACACCACTGCAACTGGTGGAGCCAAATGCATCATTTCCATGCCAATGACTTGCAAAGGTTGCAATTATGCAATAAAAAAATAATAATAATTAAAAAAAGAGAGGATCCAAACTTTGGAGCTGTCCATGGGTACCTCAATAGAATATCTAGAGGGCGTATGAGAATTTGTGGCATGAGCGTGAGGTTGGCGATAGCCCAGCTTTTATCCCTTTCCCTGGTTATTCCTGGATCTCTTCCGTCCTCCAGGGTACCTGGTGTTGCCTCTAATAGACAAACCGTCTAACTTAACTGGCATGGTGAGCTGACTTCCTCTCCGGGCTTGAAGGCACAAGATGGGCTTTCTGTTCTGAAACCAGCTGTTGGTAACTGACACAGTGAATCAAAGGCAAGGCCGTCAGCTGGCTGATCTGAACTGCAACAGCTATATTCACAGAGCTGCACCTGTCCCCTGCAAAATCATAAAACGATCTTGTTGTGTTACAAACTTTTGGTCTGAACTGGGCTTTAGATGCTAGCCTTCAAGTGCATCTCCAGCAGCACGGACTCAGTCAAAATCATGACTGAAGGTGTTTTTCCAAAATGTTTGTTTAGCAAATTCAACAAACACAATCAGTTCAACCCCAATTGTTGCCATGTCTGATTAAAACTCATCCCTCACTTGTACATGCAGGGGAATCACATGAGTAGTCAAATACTTCAGACATTTTAATTATAAACCTGAATTAAAGACCCTGAAGATGTCTATATCTAAGCATACATAGGGATGGATGGATATTTATTTTTATCTTTAACAAGACCCAAAAAAATCTAAGACTTTTCCATACTATCTGTGTCAGTTAAATGGTTACTGGTCTACTTTGTTTGTGTGTTCTTTGTCAACCAAACCATGCAATTCAGACACAAATAAATCATATCTTGCTGAGCTCAATCCCTGTTCTGAATTCTCTGGCCTTTGACTGCAATATCTTTTCACAAAGCAGGGTAAACTTTGACCAAGTAGAGTTTTTAGAGAATAGCTGAGCTTGCAAGCTGGGGAAATAGCTATAAATAGAAGAGAAAAGGCTTGTTTTGTTGCTAAACAGTCCAGAGGGCACTGGTTAGGGATTAGAGAGCAATTACCCAAAGTCAATTAAAAACAACATGCAAGTTGGCACCTAATTATTGAATAGAAATGCATAAATTAAGCAAGAGGAGTCTTTAGCTGGATAACATGCCAAAATATGTTATGATCTGACAGCTGACGTGCATATATATAAAAAGGTTTTGCAATATTTTGTGCTTATTCACAGATTTTTCCTCACAGTGAAACACATTTACCTGGAAGCCACTTCATTTATCATCTCTAAGAAAGAGTGGCATTATTCACAGATTAAGTTTGGACTGAATCAGAGTGGTTCTACATCGTTTCAAAACAGTCACACAGGACGCCTGATAGAGAAATTAACTTTATTAATACCACGTAGTAGAGGAAACAATCAGTTTCCAAAAGCTTCTAATCAGACCACATCCTGGGGAGCAAATCAGGCCTAAAATCAACTATAAAAAATAAAGCATGTATCCATCTAAACTAGGTATTCACTCACTGGGAAGGAACACTTTGAGGCCAATGTAATAACTTTGTTGTTAAAAAAGTAAGCTTAATTCGAGGCTCTTATGTGCAAAGATGGATGCTAGCCATAGATGAGATAATGTAATCTTAACTAGAGTTTTGGTGTGCTGTCAAATAACTTCACTTAAAGTTCCTTACCAAAACTTTACTTAAGGTAAAGTACAAAGTATTTCATCATTGTTCATCAATATGCAACTAATTTAAAATAACTAAAGGCCTTTGTTCATCAACACCCTTTTAGCGCTCAGCATCATGAGCAACAAAACACCTTCCATTCCTGGTGAGCTGTTCTTTTCCCTGTACTCAAAGCACTCTCAGTGGAAAACAGTTAACTTTAGGAACATCACCCCACTCACCAAGGACACTTCTACCTCACCTTTCATTTCAAATAAAAAAGGGGCTATTCTTCCTAAACTGCAGTGTCAACAATGGCAGAGGAAATCTGACTTCTCAAAGAACAATAACAGGTCTAGAGCTGCTAATACATTTAGGACAGGACTACTTAACATTGTTTTCATGTAATTTATGGAAGCTCATGTCTGCCACTTAAAAAACAGGACTGATATTAAAGTTAGGTGTTGTGATTATAAAACAATGATTAGATCAAAATAATGAGACAGTAAATAATAACTATGAGATATCAAGTCAAATTATGAGATTAAAATTCAAAAATGTGAGAGACAAAATTATAAAATAAATAGTCTAATTAGGGGAAGAATTAAAATATTGGTTAAAAATTTTGAGATAAAGCCAAAATGATGAGTAAAATTATGAAGAAAAAAGTCAAAATTATTAGATAGTGAGCCCAAAATCATAAGATAAAAATTCAAAAGTATTACATAAAAATCAAAATTCTGAGATGAACAGTTGAAATTAAGAGATAAAGAGAAAAATAGTGTTTAAAATGTGAAATTCTGAGTCAAAATACTGAGATTAAAAACTCAAATTTATGAGATAGTAATTGATAGATAATGCTGTTAATTTTGGCAGCTATTTCTAATTTTAGTTTTAGTCTTTATATGAATTGTATTTTAGTTTTAGTCCTTTTTTAGTCATTTCCATTCTTTTTAGTTTTAATCTAACTTAAGTTGACAAAAACTCCAAACATTTTAGTCTAGTTTCAGTCCATAAAACGTCCTCACATTCTAGTCTTGACTTTTAGTCCAAGCATTTATTCTCTTGCCTAAATCTGGTACCAAATCATGGTAGTGTGTTCTCTGCACTCTGCCAAAATGGGGTCCCTGCTTTCTACAGCTGAGAGGCAGAATAGATACAGATGCTTTGTTTTTTGACAGATTTATCCACAGTGGAGAAACATCACAGATTTTGAATGCCTGGGGAAAACTGCATTACACGTTGGTCTAGTTTTAGTCATCTTTACAAAAACGAAACTTAGTTTTAGTCAGTTTTAGTCGTCACAGATCTATTTTTGTCTTAGTCTAGTTTTTGTCATGGAAAAAAGGCTGTCAACGAACATTTTTAGTCATAGCTTTAGTCAACGAAATTAACACTGATAGATAAGAGATAAGTTAATTATGAGAAATAAAGGGTATCATTTGGACTTCTCTTTTGGATTACCTATACTATAATTTGAACTTAAAAAACAAAAACAAAAAAAAAACTCTAGGCACTCTCTTCGAGCGTTTAAATGCCTTTATATTCACGTCATGGTCATGAGTAGAACTTAAAAACACACTTCAACACGATTCAGAAACAAGCCCCCTTCAGGAAGTCAAACAAAGACTTCCTGAAGAACTTGAATCCCTTTTCCAAAGCAGCTGAAACAAACTTTTTATAGAGTCCTTGAAGCACTCTTTCCTGTAGTGTTCTGATTAATTTGGACTTATTATAGAATTTAGTATGATATTATCTCATAATTTTGCCCTGTTGTTAAATAATTTCATCGTATTAATCTCAATTTTGACTTTTTTTCTCAGAATTTTGACTTTGAAGCTCATAATTTTTTACTTTCTTTTTCATGATTTCAATTCAAATTCTTTATAGAAATAACTCCCTGCCTTTTTAATTTTGAAGAGGCAGCAAAGGGCTTCCGTAGATATTTGAGAACCTTTGATTAAGGGATAATATTACGTAAATGACCTGTTAGAATATGCAGATTCTAAGGTCATTGG
Source organism: Cheilinus undulatus (assembly GCF_018320785.1). Taxonomy (NCBI): domain Eukaryota; kingdom Metazoa; phylum Chordata; class Actinopteri; order Labriformes; family Labridae; genus Cheilinus; species Cheilinus undulatus. The sequence continues at coordinate 3,327,400 of NC_054868.1, forward strand.
GAATATTGCTGAATTTGAGCTGATCCCAGATTAACACACAAAATTAATATTTTTATATTACTGTCAACTGCACTGATTTTTCACAGCACTTTCTAAATGAGGGGGAATCGGTTATATATCGCTGCTAAAAACAATATTGGTAAGGTGGCACTATATAAAGCCTATAGAAGAAGAGCTGTAAAAACGCACAGTTGAGTCATGGCAGCATGTTGAGTAGAAGAGTTATATAATAACTACTGTCTTCTACTGTGTGTTCCTGTAAACCATTTTGTAATTAATGTGACTGCAGATTTAAAAAGAGTAGAGCTACTCCGGATATCTAGAATGGTCTCATGCTGCTAACGCTGTGCTCATAATCCTGTACATCTCCCTGTAGTACCCTAGCACGGTGCTGTATGCTCTCATGGGCCGCTAAGACCACACAGAGCTGACACAACGGCTACATGTGAACTCACATACAAAAGCAGAGTCTCCAAAACCACCAAACCACGTCTTTCATAAGCCATAGCCCTCAATGCTACAGAATATGTCCAGTATTTGTGTGTTTCCCTGCGAACAGTTGCACAAACGAGCCATTTTAGGGGGTCTGCCTACAAGGGTGGCTATGCTAGCTACGCTAGCTTCGCGGGGGAAGGCATACCGACTGTAGAGGATCATTTTATGGACTCTCCATCATTCTCTAGTCGAAGACACGTTTAATAAATACCTGTTACAACGAGTGGGCTTTATTCTGTGAAGAGACCAGGCGGTAAGATCTTCTCAGCACGGAGTCATTCGCAGGAGATTCAGCCCGTGATCCGTCCGCCATGACGTTACGTACGCTTCCACACCAAACCTTTCAAAATAAGAGCCCTATCTCTAAAAATCTTACAAACAAATAACAAAAATATTGGTAATGATAATAAATAAAATCCTTTTTAAAAATTGATCATATATGTGGAAATATGAGATATATTCAGCAATGATAACAGAATTTGAAATAGTAAGTGTTTTATTAACCGGCGAACTTTAGATATGTTTATGTTATGACCACTATTTCCCGGAAGTGAACATCCAAATAGATTACAAACGTTGCAGTCCATAATTTTAAGAAAACCCGCTATGAGTCCTCTGAATTTACCAATCAACATCTGAGACATCCAAGGGTGTTTATGTCTAAGTGCGCATGCGTTTATGAAAGTATGAAAAATTAAGTGTTAGCCTAGCCTACCTAAGGAAATAACTACTATCCCACTCACTGAAAAAAACAGTAGGCCTAGGCCTGTTTGTTCAGTAGAAGGTACTTACTTGTCCATCCACATTAGGCTATGTAGCGCCACATTATGTAATAACACTGCATTTTGTAATAATGTAATACATTTTCAGTTCATTATGCAACAACGCCGCATTTTGTAAGCCACTAAGCGGTTAGGGTTAGGGCAAGGTAGTAGGGTATACCCTGGAGCCCACCTTAAGTCCTAGGGTTAAGGTTAGGTGTGTAGTCTAGAGCCCTGAAGGGGGGTTAGGTTTAGGCATAAGCCACTACGTGGTTAGAGTTAGGGCAAGGTAGTTGGGTAGGGCATACCTTGGAGCCCACACTAAGGGTTATTACATAATGTGGCGTTATTACATAATGTGGCGTTATTACATGATGTGGCGTTATTACATAATGTGGTGCTACAGGCTAACTTAACAATTTTAAATGTAAGACTTTTAAACTGACTTTTCTACTCTTAAAAATCATGTTTGATTCTATTACAACATTTCTTCTTTTGTTAAAGCTGCATGCTACATCAGGAAGTGCTCTACTATCATGTTCAGATACATTCTAGTGTCTACCCACGGGTGGAACTTGTCTGACTGAGTTGGTAACTTTACCCACGGTGCACAAGTGTCTAATGTCCAAAGGCATTCTGGGAAGACTGCAGATTAAAGGGTGATTGTCTGTACTTAAAACTGAAAATATTTCTCTTAACTCAGAAAAACATGTGCTCTTCAATTTGCATTGTTTCTGAATTTGCAGCACAAATTTGCAAATGCAAGTTGTTTGGGCCTTTGCTGATCATTTGCACTTATTAACCACCATGTTTAAGCTCTAATCCACTGATCATCAACTGGTGGCCTGGGGGCCATATCAGGTCCCCCAAAGCTCTCTGTCCGGCCCCCAGAAGATCATTAAATTCATAAAAGGAGGAAAACAAGATGTTGTTGCCTTGTTAAATCCACCTCAAAATTATTAATATTGAAAAAGTTTTAGAATAACATTTGATTGTTCTTTATAGAAATTTACTTGCCAGCTATTATAAGTAAAAAATAGAATAGGGTTAAAGTTGGAAGAAATGTTGCAAAAATGGACAGATAAAGAGGTGAAAATGGGTTGCAGAGTGGCACAAAGGAACAAAAATTGACAGGGAAAGTAGTAAAAAGAGGTTGAAAATGTTGCAAAAAATTGGTAAAAGAGAGAAAAGGGGGAAAGAAGTATAAAAATGGGTTAAAAAGTGGCAAAAATATAAGAAAAGTGGCAAAAATGGATAAAAGAGTAGCACAAAGGGGATAAAAAATGCAAGAAAAGTGGTTTAAATGGGTTAAAGAATGGCAAAAATTGGGTTAAACTATCAAAAAGAGGCAAAAATATAGCAGAAATGGTAAAGTAGTGAAAAGGTGTTATAGAGATGCACACAGGGGCAATGATTAGCAAGAAAGTTGCAAAAAAAAAAGTTAAAAAGTGGCAAAAATTATGAAAAGCGGCAAATTTCGATAAAAGAGTGACTCAAAGGGGATAAAACATGCAGGGAAAGTGGTACAAAAGGCATTAAAGAATGTCAAAAATTGGTTAACGAGGCAAAAAGTATCAAAAAGGGGTTAAAAGTGTCAAAAATGAGTGAATACTGGTGCTAAATCAAAATTGGGGAGGGCCCATGCCATTTCTGTGGGCAGGCCTCTCTTCTCGTTTCCTGCGGTACAATAGTGTGTTATTGAAACCAAAATGTTGATCTAATTTTTGTTTATTTAAAAGTCCGGCCCCAGACCTTCTGCCGTGACTACATTTGGCCCTTTAGCAAATGTACTTGATGACCCCTGCTCTAACCCCTTACATAAGTGAGTGCATGTTTGATTTATGGCTTTGTTCAGTGTAGAAATACTTCAGTGTTTTTCTATATTTCCTGTTTAAAAAGTAGTCTCAAAATTCCTCAGAATTGTTCTCTTAGACGAGTCGTGAAGCAGCAGAGACTTTGGGTTCCAGTATACCACATGTGAAATATCACTTGGGTGCTGCATACACAGATATACTCACTTTACCCACAGCATTCATCTCCTCTTTCAACTCGTTTGATAGAGGAGGTGAGAGACACATTTGTCAGTCATAAATTTAACTCCTTCAACTCTCCTCTCCTTCTTGATAACCCAGTCTATACCCCCCTCCCCTGAACATATATTATTATAATGGTTATATGCTGAGCCAAGACTTGTTGGTATCTGTCTGGCCTGGGATCAGTGGAGAAAACTGGCTGAGTGATGGGAATGGAGAGAAAAATATAGTGCATGACAGACCATGTGATGAGCAAGCAACAGTCTGGGCATGTGACAAAGATGATACATGTGTGGTGGAAAGTGATACGACGTGGCCCTCGGTTGGGTCAGCTGCTGAGGTGTTGCCATTAAAGATCAAGAATGTGAATAAGACACTTTTTAATGCAGAATTTACCTGGTTTAAATGTTTGGATTCAGTTATTTAGAGCAGTTTTGGTATGACATAAATGTGTTAACACTTAACCTAACTGAAACATAACGTTTAATTCATTTAAACCACAAAGTTGCTAAGCTACTGGTTGACATGAAAGCTTAAATTCACGAGTGAAAATCGTTGTTTGCTGCAGTAAGGCTGTTAGTTTGCAAAACAAAGGTTGTTCATTTTATCATTAAACTGCAATTCATTTTAAAATGTGCATTCAGAAAAGCAAAATCTCCAATTATAGGAGGACGTTTTCCCTAATACCTAAAGCAACATGTTTGAATTTTGGTTTGGTTTGCTTTGGAGCCCACAAAAAACACCAGAGATCTCTGGGTGCTTTCTTACCAATAACAGGGGCACTCTTGAGTCTTACTATTTAAAGTATATTTATAGTATTACTATATATATATTATTATATTATAATATATTTATGGTCTTACTAATAAATAAAGTCCTTGTATTGTATTGTACTCTGACTTTTGGTAGTGTCAATCCAAACCGAGCCGTGTTGATTTACTTTTCCCTCACCAGTAAGGCTAAGCCACACCATACCCAGAATGCTCCTGCTCTGGAGCAGGGCCCAAGTGCACCAGCCTCGCTTCCAAGCACAACCACAGACCCATCAGAGCAGTTCATCATCATTTGGGGAAGTGTTTAAGAAGAAACCGCTGCACCAAACAGAAATACCTGCTGGATTACCAAAAAAAGAAGAGGAAATTTTAAAATAGAAACGATGGCCAGCTCTTGAACAACACAATGCTCACTGAAATGCAGCTATTTAATGTATTTGACTGAAAATGCTGCAGCTAAGCTCTAAAGCAGTGTTACGCAACCCTGCTCAGCCAAAGAGCCAAATTATTGAAAAATATTTTTGCAAAAGCCACAATCTACTTAGTGAAAAGTGGCAAAAACAAAAGAGTTAAAGGTGGCAAAAAATGGTCAAAATGCAGCAAAAAGGGATGAAAATTGGGAGAAAAGGGTGAGAAATGGTCAGAAAGTAACAAAAATGTGTGAGAAGTGACAAAAATTGAGTTACAGGTGGCAAAAAATGGTTAAAAAGTGGCAAAACATGGGGGAAAAAAGAGTGAAAAGTGACTAAAATGGGCAAAAAGAAGTCAAGATTGGCAAAAATGGGCAAAAAATAGGTACCAAGTGGTATTTTGTGGCAAAAAGAAGCTTTAATGGGAAAAATGTGGCAAAATAAATTGTGACAAAGGGCTAAAATGGGCAAAAAGAAGTCAAGATTAGCAAAAATGGGCAAAAAGATAGGCACCAAGTGGTATTTTATGGCAAAAAGAAGCTTAAATGGGCAAAATGTGGCAAAATAAATTGTGAGAAAGGGCTAAAATGGGTAAAAAGTGGCAAGAAGAAGAGGCAAAAAAGTTGGAAAAAAGGACACAAGTGGTTTTTAATGGCAAGAGGTAGCTTATTTGGATGAAAAGTGGCAAAAATGGGTAATGGGTGAAAAAAACAAGTAGCAAAAATGGGCAAAAAAATTAGGAAAAATGGTGTTTAATGGCAAAAGATAGCTTAAATGGGTGAAAAATGGTAAAAAGTGGCAAAAAAGGGGAAAAAGTTTCAAAAAGAAGAGGCAAAAATGGGCAAAAATAGGAAAAAGGGGGTATTTAATGTCAAAAGGAAACTTATTTGGACGAAAAATGGCAAAAAAAAATGCTAAAAAAAAGGCAAAAATGTGATAAAGTGGCAAAAATGGGCAGCTTAAATGGGCAAAAAGTGGCAAAAATGGGTAATGGGTGACAAAACGATTTTGCAAAAATGGGCAAAAAATAGGAAAAAAGGGGGAATATAATGCAGCTTATTTGGACAAAAAGTGGCAAAAAATGCTAAAAAAAAAACAAAAAAAACCCCCAGCAAAAATAGGATAAAAGTGGCAAAAAAATAAGATAAAGGGGGAATTTGATGGCAAAACGTAGCTGAAATGGGCAAAAAGGGGCCAAAGTGGGATAAAAGTGGCAAAATGGGCAAAAAATAGGTACCAAGTGGTATTTTGTGGCAAAAAGAAGCTTAAAAAAGGGGGTGTTTAATGGCCAAAGATAGCTTAAATGGGTCAAAATGTGGCAAAAATGGGGAATGGGTGACAATAAGAAGTTGCAAAATGGACCAAAAATTGGAAAAAAGGGGGAATTTAATGGCAAAAGATAGCTTGAATGGGTCAAAAATGCCAAAAGGTTTCCCCTTTTAAAGGTTTTCTTGGGGAATAATAGTCAAAATTAAGACATTAAAGAGCCACAGATAATCACAACAGAGCCACATGTGGCTCCAGAGCCATGCGTTGAGTATCACTGGTCTACAGACACCCTCAAACAGGTAGCTTGGCTGTGGTGGGAAAGAAAACCCCTGCTCTGCAGGGCTGCTGATCCAATTCAGACCAAGTAGAGCCAAGCTGCTCAGTGTAATGGAAAAGTCCCATCTGTGACAACAGGATAGATACCCCTCTGTGTTAATTTCAGTGGCCATTTTAAGTCTTAGTATTAAGATTAAAATGTTCTTTAGCTTCAGTTGCATATCAGTCATTTTTAACTTTAATAGTTTTGAAAGCTTAAAAACATCTTAGACCAGTGGAGGCTCATTTCTGAGGACATCATTAAAGCCATTTAGGCAAGTTGAAAGGCCACATTTGATAGCAAAACCAAACCGCTTAGGAGACTGAGGAATAAGGCTGCTGGGTTCATGGCCTGCTTCGGGCAGTCAAGGGCCACCTGGGGACAATAATGCCCACCTAGATGACAGGTCCTAAAGAGCCTTAGATCCTCTCTGCAATAAAGGAACCTGATAGCATGATCCCAACAGAGGAGTCAGATATCAAGGAACAATGGTCTAGATAGTTTGATGAGTTGGATCTGGTACATCAGGAGAATGGGGATAGGAAGGATCTGCTGCTGCTGGATATGGGAGCAGCAGTTCTGCTTCTACAGGCACCTGGCGCACCTTCCTGGACCTGCAGCTCACTGCATACTGGGTGCCCAGGACCTGGTGGGTTGGACTAGACATAAGACCTGCAAGTGTCATTGGAGGGGTCAGCTGAGAAGATACCTGGAGAGAGGGGGCATGGGTCTGGTGCAGGCATGGACGACGGCCATCAGTAGGCCAGAGCAGAACAGGACCAAACTGCCTTTGAAATGACTAAAGTAAGACAAGATCTATCTAAATGTTCAAGTATATCAGTAAAGATGGGTTTGACAGCAGTAAAACAGGGACTTTTGTCAATAAATGACCCTGAGCCAAACACTGACCCTCACAGACACACCCTCACTCAAACAGCTGGTGTGGGTGTGTGTGTGTGTGCTGGTAGCCTGTCATTACTATAATAAGCCAGCAAGGGGAGACTGATTAACGGGCAGTGAGGCTGAAGAGTAAACAAGGTGACAAAATGAAGTGAAGGGTGCAGAAATTATGAGCATTTGTGTCCATCTGTGTTCTGGCCAAGAGAGACACACAGAAGGAGGATTTCTGATTAGGGAGTCATAGAAATCAGAAATAACCCCTCTCATCTTCAATAAGCAAGCTGAATGCATTCAGTTTGAATTTTAGCAGGAATAAAGTAGGGATACTGCAGGCTAACACAGCCAAAAAATGCATAAAATAGCCCACAGTTTATATCAAATCTGGAGCATCAAAATAGGGTTTGAATACAATCATCAGTTCCTTGAAATCTCACAGTCAGTTTGCATTCAACTTTGTCCCATAAGAACCAAAACTAGCTCTTCTGGCTGCTGAATGTCTTACAAAGCAAAAAAAGAGGCTGACTGAGAAAAACTGATTATGCCAAAGCACCAGAGCAGCTCTGACTCATGTGCATCTAAACTAATTAATGTTAATTTGGTTGGCTAAAACTAGGATTAAAAAAGTTTTTCAACTGCCATTTTTCCATGTTGACAGTGTTGTCTTGCAAAAAATGCATGCCCTTCCCTGACAGAGCTGTTCCTGAATCAGAGCGCATGTTGCTCTAAAACCTCTCTCTACTTTTCAGCATTGATAGTTCCTTTCCAGATGTTAGAGCTGCCCATAGGCACTAATGCAACCCCATACCATCAGAGATGCAGGCTTTAGAATGCATTTCTAAAAAGAATCTCAAATTTTGCTTCATCTGACCACAGAACAGTTTTCCATTTTGCCTCAGTCCATTTTAAACGGACCACGGAAGACACCAGGGTTTCTGGATCCTGTTCACATGTGACTACTTCATTGACCAGAATCATGCCTGTTTTTAAAGATCACCAGCATGCAGTATTGACCTTCAGCCTTGTCCGTTGTGCACAGATATTTCTCCAGATCCTCTGAAGCTGTTGACAACATTATGGACTGTAGATGGTAGGAGATTCAAAGGCAATTTTATACGGGGGAACATTTTTTCTGATATTGTTCCACATTTTTTTTGCAGATAGGTGAACCTTTGTCCCTCTTTACTTTTGGGAGACCCTGCCTCTCTAAAGTGCTCCTTTTATGCCCAGTCATGTTACTAACCTGTTGCCAATAAACCTTATGAGGTGTAAAAGGCTCCCTCAGCTGTTTTTCATTGGTACCACTTACTTTTCACATTAGTCACAAATCACATCATATCAGCTCTGGACAAGAAGCAACACTGTGCAGCCATTCTTGTAGATCTGTCCAAAGCCTTTGATACAGTTGATCACGACATATTGTTAAGTAAACTGCTCAACATGAGACTGAGTGAAAGTGCATGTGCCTGGTTTCATGACTACTTATCTGAGAGGCGTCAGTGTATTAAACCAGGTGACACCAAATCAGATTTCTTGTTTATTTTAATAGGGGTGTGCCACAAGGTTCCATTTTGGGCCCTGTACTCTTTTCTATTTATATTAATGACATTGTGTCTTCTTTAAGTGGTTGCCATGCCCATTTGTACATGGATGACACCATTGTTTATCGTATTGCTGACTCTGTACAGCTCGCTGTCAACAATTTGCAACTTGCTTTCAGTGAGCTTCAGTATCTCTTTTAAACCATAAACTTCTTTTAAACATAAAAAAAACAAAGCGCATGCTTTTCTCCAGAGCCAGAAACAATGACCATGAAACTTTGAAATTGTTTACTATAGATAGCTCTAGGATTTGAAGAGTCACTGAGTATAAATACCTTGGCATGTGGATTGATGAGGATTTAACATTTAAACACCTCGTAAACACCCTTGTCACTAAAATGCGACAAAAGATTGGTTTCCTGTACAGAAACAAATCCAGCTTTCCTTTATTCTGTAGAAAAAGAGTTGTTGAAGCTATGTTGTTATCTGTCATTGATTATGGTGATGTGATTTACAGACATGCTGCAGCTTCAGCTCTAAAGCCTTCAGACAGTGTGTATCGTTCTGCTCTTAGGGGGTACTCAGACTAGGCCATCCGTACCGTGCCTGGGCCTGTTTCAGTCTAAAGTCCAGTACGTTTGGCCAGTGTGAGTGCAGTCGTTCCGTGCTTTGGCACAGCAAGCTTCGAGGCCCCGGCACGGATGGACAAAGTGGGCCTAGGCACGGCACAAATGCAAATGAAGGGGCACAAGCATGGGAATGTGACGTAGTGTGAAGTAACAAGAGGACCCGCCTCAGAGAGCCCACCAGGCAGCAGCTGCATGCTAGAGACAGCAGGATCCCAGTCCAGTCCACATTTCTGACCAGTTTCCGGCAAAGTCAGGCTTTAATGACTGTAAGAGGATTTTTGGGTTGTAAAATAAAACTTCTTACCTTTTTTTAGTCACAAACAGCAGCTCACAGGATGACACACACCTTTCATCCTCCGTGCGTAAAGGAGAGTGCCAAATACACGGACAAGTGTGTGCCGGGGTTAATCACACGGCTGATCTAACCTCTCTTATTATAAAATTATAATGCCAAACTATCATCCATTGAATTAACATATCTCTAATTCTATTTCATGTCACCAAGAAGTGAAATTGTGATCTTGATCGCTGACGTTTGAACGGAGCATCGTTTATTAACCCTGAGGCGTTTTCACTTCCAGCTCTCATCAGATGGTTTAAATCGCTCTTGTCATGGTAAAAAAAAACAACTTTTAACTGAACATTTAATCCTGCTCTGGCCACATGAGAGCTTGTTAGGTGCATCCAGGATTACGCTGAGAAAAGGCACAGTTCATGGCACATAAAGGAATGCCAAGGGGATTCAGACAGTATAAGGACACGCAGAGGAATGACTGTTGGGATTCATACGAGTTAAAAAGTCCAGGTTTCATTCAGCAGAAGTGCTTGGAACTCTGAGCAGGCTCCAGATTATATGCTGTGAACGATAACTCTCGCTATGAACCGCTTTTTCTCGCTCTCTCTTCACTGGGCTCTGTATAGTTAATGTATCTGATTCCACGTCAGGGGAAATAATTCTGGTGTCAGATCAGATATCGTATAAATCTGTGACTGATGCATATTGAGTCATCAATTGTGGATGCTTCGTGTAATGATGTTGGCGCGTGACATATCCGTGTCCAGGCCTGGATGCGTTGAGCAGTGTGAGTGCGGGCCAAAGGGGGGACAGGGGAGGGGGTCAAATGGGCTTCAGCACGGTTAGAATACGGCACGGTACGGCACTAGTGTGAGTACACCCTTAGATTTATCACTGGCGATGGGTACAGAACTCATCATTGTGTTCTGTATGAGAAGGTTGGTTGGCCTTTTCTAGAAGAGAGGCGCAGCAAACACTGGTTTTTATACACTGCCTGGCCAAAAAAAAGTCGCCACCTGGATTTTACTAAGCAAATAGGTACGAGCCTCCTATTGGATAATTACTGCATGGGCGATTATCTTTCAGCTGGCAACAAGTTATTTAACCCCAGCTGAGGCAATGAGTAACTTCTCATTTCTTAAACAATGGATTTTTTCTTCCCTAATGGCACGGGCATATTCCAAGATGACAATGCCAGGATTCATCGGGCTCAAATTGTGAAAGAGTGGTTCAGGGAGCATAAGACATCATTTTCACACATGGATTGGCCACCACAGAGTCCAGACCTTAACCCCATTGAGAATCTTTGGGATGTGCTGGAGAAGGCTTTGTGCAGTGGTCAGACTCTCCCATCATCAATATCAAAATTAATGCAACTTTGGATGGAAATAAATCTTGTGACATTGCAGAAGCTTATCGAAACAATGCCACAGTGAATGCATGCTGTAATCAAAGCTAAAGGCGGTCCAACGAAATATTAAAGTGTGTGACCTTTTTTTGGTGGCGACTTTTTTTTTGGCCAGGCAGTGTATATCTTTCAGGCCCTCGTTGGAAATTACCACCTTACATCTTAACCTTGTTGGACTGGAATGCTGGTAGCTACATGACTCGCTCTTCTGATTTGTTACTTCTTAAAGTTCCGTGAGCTTGTACTGAACTTGGTAAAACAGCTTTTTCCATTGATGCTCCAAGCTCATGGAACATCCTTCAACAAACTCTACAAATTGACGTTCTTCCCTCTCTTTCCGAGTTCAGGACTTTGACTTCTATAGCCCCTGTGTTTCACATTGCAACTGCTTCACCTTTGAATTCATCTACCTTTGTCACTGCTGTTGTTGTTCACAGTGATTGTTTCTGTATACTGTACTTTGTTTAATTGTGCTGTGGTTTTAATGTGCCTGTAATCTTGACGGCACTGAAAATGAGGGAAATCACAATGTCCTTTCGAGACTAAATAAAGGTTTGAATTGAACTGAATTTTCCAGCCTTTTGGTGCACCATGCCTACTTTTTTTGAGATGTGTTGCTGCCATGACACGCTAAATGAGATAATGTTTTTCATAAAACGGTAAAATGTCTAAGTTTCAATGTCTGATATGTTGTTTATGTTCTATTGTGAATAAATTATGGGTTTATGAGATTTGCAAATCTTGCATTTTTTTTGGCACATTTTGCACAGCATCCCAGCTTTTTTGGAACTACAGTGCTTCTTTTTCTTACAGTACATCTGCCTTGAAGATTCTTACACCTTAACCCCTTAGAGCCTGATAACTCAACTAATAGCCAGAAAATTCCAATTTTTTGGATTTGAGATGTTTTTTTAACCGTCTACTGAAATTTTACTTTTTTTTTTTTTGGTATCACATTTGATACATTGGGCATTTTTGTCAACTGGCAGTCCACTAGAGGGCATTTTTTTTATCATTTATCTGATTGAATTAAAATGTTTTTAAAGTAATATATTGATCATGTTGATTAGAAAGAGGTCTCATTAAAGTATGTATCAAATATGATACTATAGGCATTAAGGGGTTAAACCTGCCTACTTCCTCACCTGTATGCTAGCTTACCTGCCTATGAACCTTAAAAAAAAAAAACACCCCCTCGCCTCACTCCCAGCCGTCTGCCGTCTTCCTGTCTTCATTTTTGTCCTCCCCTTGCTGCCCTGCTTTAAATGCCCACACTCAAAGTGTAATTCTGTAATGTGCATGTTATTTAAAGAAGGAAGAGGATATGGATGGAACAGAATGTCATCAAACGGCTGTAATGTGGTCATCTGCTTCTGTAATGAGTTTGTACTGCTGGCCTGACTTAACCTGAATGTCAAAGGTTGAACTTTATTAGCAACTGGCCACTGAGAGAGCCTTTATTCATGTGTCGATGAGCTACGGTAATAACTTACTGTCAGTAAGGGCTCAGCTTGAGTTTCTGGATGTCCGTGCCTATTACAAACATTCACACATACACATGCAGACGTTTGACCATTGCAGGGCTGAGCTGTAATCTGAGCTGTACAAAGTGGTCTGCACTTTTTGTGGTATTTTAAACCTAAACCAGCCTGCTGGTCTTAGCCGTTGTGCTCACACAGCTCCTTAGTCTTAGAAAAACTGTAGTTGTTGGTCAACTCCGTCTCCAGATTTCAACCACTGCTGTTTGAAATACTCGGACATAGCCAGCCATGTTCAGGATGGACCACATGCTGCGGATTAGCCCTCATGTTCACTCCACTTGATACCCGTTCCTTCACCCAGACAGCATTCCTGCGCTGAGTCATATGAAAGACTTAATTATATCATCTATATCAAATGTTGGATGATAGTGGCTGAACGTACTGTCAGAAAAGACCCATGGAAGACCAGGCAGGGTGTCATGGAGTCAACGAAGGAGGGAGAGGATGCAGGAGAGGAAGAGTGAGTGTAAGAAGTCCCATATTAGGTTGAAAAGATGCCTTAAAGATGTCTATGACCGTCATTGGTGAGACATTTTTAACTTCTATCATGGACCATGAAAAAATGTTTATTTTTAGACTTTGCCATGAAATCTGTCATAATTTAAGCATTAATTAAATAATAAAGTACATTTTTATGTCTTACTTCATAAATAAGCATGAGTATAACACTGAAACAGAATAAAACATATTTTCAACAGTAATAGACTGGCCACCTAACCTTGCAAAGCAGATGGATTCACCATGTTTCTCACTGGTGAATCCATCTTGCAAAGCTCCCGTCTGGACCGTTCGGGCCCGGTTAGAAAGTGACAGGACCAATCAGCGACAAGGGGCAGTATTTTCTGGTGTGGCGGAGCCGTGACATAAGCAAGCAGCAACAAGAGGCCAGTGCAATTATGACGAAAGACGTTAGCGTGGATGCTGCAAAAGCGCCAGTTTTATCAGACCTTGACGACATTTCTTCGTTAAAAAAAGAACAAAGAACAGCAGTGAGTACTTTTCTTTTCAAAAACAACAAAAGCCGCATACTGACATGTCTACAGTCGCCACAGTTCGTGTTAAGGCCCATTTATACCCCCTTTAAAAATGTATACGTCCTTTTCAAACGATGTTACGGTCACTGCTCACATACTTCCATGCGTTCTTTACATTGGCATGGACGTTAAAGAGGGGTTACTATACTTTTCCGATTTTTAAAACATAAATATAAAGTCACAATGTTGGGTGTCCATACTTCACGTATGCAAATTATGTGGCAGTAATCTTGGAATTACAGTGTAAACTGATAAAACCTGTTCTTTGGGAATCTCTCCGAGATATTCCTGAGACAGGATTTCAATGGAGCGAACTGATGAGGTCATCACAATAGGATCTCCTGACTGGTTCGTCCTTGCTGCCAGCAAAGCGGAACAGACCGCCCCCACAAGGCCTTTTAGCCATTTAGTAGCACAGTAATTAAACACTTACCAAACAGATTCGTCCTCCTCTATCTTCACTGCTGCTGGTTTTCTTCCCCCTCTCTCTCCAAACTATCAGGGTCAGACTCTGGGTCTAACACGTATGGACGTATATCAAGTTTCTAACCAACTCCGCCATTGTTATTTCTTCTTCGTGTCTCACTAGGGCTACGCATCGGGTACTGACAGCAACACTGTCCCCACGGTTTCCGATGGTGCTGCTTATGGAAATGTGCAGAAATACGAAATGAACGCGGAGCACAGATAGAAGGCTCTGTCCGTATCCGGATCTGTATTTAATGTTGAGCATAAATGGGCTTTTATGCTGTTCTCTATAGAGTTTACTCCTCAGTAGCTATGACGTCACTTGTTTTGTTGCTCTGATTGGCCCGTAAAGATGTGACAGACAGAACGTTCAACCAATCACCCTCTGAGTTGTTTTTCAAAGGCTCTGCCCTTTCCCAAACGCTGTGTATGAGAGGTTTTCCAGACAGATTTGTGAAACAAATCCATCTGGTGTGCCAGGTTACTGGCCACCTTGAATTTGGGCAAATGTCAGAAGGGCCATCCAACTACGCTATGTAGACAAAAATATTTGGCCCTTATATGAAGTTGCCCCCACTTTTGCAGCCTCCACTCTTCTTGGGAGGTTTTCCACATGATGTTGGAGCATTTCTATCGGAATTAGCTCCCATTCATTCTGTAGAGCAGAGGTGTCAAACTCAAGGCCAAAAATTGGCCCATAGTAGAGTTACATCTGGCCCGCAAGATCTAAATTTTTATTATAACAGGCCCACTGGTATAGAGTCTGCAGATTTCCTCCAGTATGAAAATGGAAACTTAAAGGGGACATATTTAACCCTTTTGAGACAAGTTTATATTGGTCTCAGAGGTCTCCAAAACATGCCTGCGAAGTTTGGTTCCGGACAAACACTCCAGTATTGGATTTTTGTATGTCTAAAAACCCCTCTGTTTCAGCCCTGCTCAGAACCAGCTGTTTCTGTGTCTGTGGCTTTAAATGTTACTGAGCTGTCTGACTCCGCCCCTGACTCCGCCTCTCTCAGGAAACAGACATGGCTTAATGGATGTGGCTCTCCTGATAATCCTCTCAGCTGAGGATCAGGAGAGGAAAGAGGAACTTTCTTCCAAGTGGGGAGGGCCAACCGAACCTGGGGGCGGGGCTAACTCCCCACATGACATCATGAGGGGAAAATCTGATAATGGAGAATGGACAGTTGCTTTAAAAATCCTGGTTAAGTCATGAGTTAAAAAAAAAATAAAGAATAAAAATGCAAAGATTAAAAGTCAGGGATGTAGGAAAATAAATAATTTGCATTTTCATTTCATATTGTCAGTTTTGCATCTCACAATTACAACTTATACTTGTGATTTTGTATTTTTATTTTATATTTTGACCCATTCGATTCACAGTTTTCAATTTTGAGGCATATTTTGACCTTTTAAATGTAAGATTTTGAATTTTATCTTTTATTTTAACCTTTTAACTCTTGATTTTGATTTTCTATCTCGTACATTTGCCTTGTGAAAACATTATTTTGATTTTTAATCTTGTGTTTTGACCTTTTGAACTAATAAGTTTGACCTTTTATTCCTTTGAATTTATTAATCGACTTTTTTAAATCTCAGAATCATTTATCATCACTACATCAAGTTTTTTTAACCCCATGATTTATTCCTGGTGAAAATGAGGTTGACAGTTTATAGTTTAATGTTGACCCTGTTAGGCTCAGGTCTCAGGTAAGGCCTAAATCCGGATTCTGACCCCCACTATGACTGAGTTTGACATCCCTGCTGTGGAGCAGCAGTGCTGTTGGATGAGAAGGCCTGGCTCACAATCTCCATTCCAGTTCATCCCAAAGATGCTCTGTGGCACTGATGATCAACTGGCGGCCTGAGGACCATATCAGGTCCCCCAAAGCTTTTTGTCCGGCCCTGAGAAGATCAGTAAATTCAGAAAATGGAGGAAAAAGAAGACGTAGTTTTTAGAGTATCTTAAAAACAATTAATTTCGAAATATTTTTAAAATGACTTAACATTTGATCTGTTTTTACGGAAATTAAATAGTCAGCCAATATTAGTAAACATGTTTTAAAAAATGGGTTAAAACTGGCAGAAATATTGCATAAATGGCCAGAAAAAGTGGTGAAAAGGGGCTAGAGAGTGGCATGAATGGGTTGTGGATTGCATCAAAAGGACAAAAATTGGTAGGAAAAGTGGTGAAAAGAGGTTCAAATGTGGTTAAAACAAGTACAGGAGGAAAAAAAGGGATACAAATATCAAAAATGGCTTAAAAACGGCAAACATGCAGTCAAAAAGGAAATGAAAATGGGTTAAGGCTTGGAAAAAACTGATAAAAGAGTTGCACAAAGGGGATAAAACACGCAGGAAATGTGGTTTAAAATGGCTTAAAGAGTGGAAAAACTGGTTAAAGAGGCACAAAGGAGCAAAAAGTATCAAAAATGGGTTAAAGGTAACAGAGATATGGCAAAAATAGTCAAAAAAGGGGTAAATAGTGGAAAACAGGGGCAATAATTGGCAGGAAATTTGCAAAAAGGAGCTGGTAACAAAATGGGCAAAAAGTTGCAAAAACTAGTTGCAAAGTGGCAAAAATGATCAAAAGGTTAAAGTGGCAAAAAAAAAAAGTTGCATAAATGGCCAGATAAAGTGGTGAAAATGGGCTACAGTGGCATAAATGGAGGATGAGTGTCAAAATTGGTTGTGGATTGCATCAAAAGTACAAAAATTGACAGGAAAAGTGGTGAAAAGAGGTTAAAAAAGGGGGATAAAGTATCAAAAATGGGTTAAAACTGAAAAAATGGTGCAAAAAAAGGAAATGAAAAGGGGTTAAAAAGTGGAAAAAAAATAGATGAAAAGTGGCAAAAATTGATAAGAGTGGCACAAAGGGGATAAAAAAACAAAGGGAAAGTGGTTTAAAAGGGGTTAAAGAGTGGAAAAAAATGGTGAAAGAGGCACAAAGGGCAAAAGAATAAAAAACGGGTTAAAAGTAACAAAAATAAAGCAAAAATAGCCTGGAAAAGTAGTGGACAGGGGTTAAAGAGTGGAAAAACTGGCAAAAAAAAAAACGCAAAAATTGGTTTAAAAATTGGAAACAAGTGATCAAAAATTGGTTAAAAGTGGCAAACAATGTTGCAGAAATGGCAGAAAGAAGTAGTGAGAAGGGATATAAAGTGTCAAAAACAAGTTAATAAGTTAATGCTGGTGCTAAATCACAAATGGTGATGGCCCATTCTCTGGGAATTTCAGGGGCCCAGTCTTTTCTGTGGACCGGCCTTTGTCCTTATGGCCTGCTGCATTATAGATAACAGTGAAAGATCTCTCTGGTAATGCCGCAACATTTCCTGTGTTTTTACAGGAAATATAAATATAATAATACGTTTATCACTTAAAAATATTTATTTAAGTTTTGTTTATTTGAAAATTCGGCCCCAGACTCTCTGCCAAGACTAAATGTGGCCCTTGTGCAAATGTACTTGATGACCCCTGCTCTCTGGGGTTGAGGTCAAGGCTCTGGCTGTGGTCTGCAGCCAGACTGTCTTGAAATTAAACACAAAGCCCAGAAACTTCTCCTGCTGTTGATAAACACAGGACAGAGGATGACCTTCAGGCACGCTCAGTTAAAGACCATTGCAGTGAGAGCAATTTAACCATGACCACGACGATATGATCAGAATAAATGTTTACATGAATGACAAACAACACAAACCATCCGAATGAGCCGTTTCCTATCAGAATCTTTGAGTGTATGATTTCAGTCTCAAAAGGCTTTTATTCTGGTTATTTATTAACATAGCTTCTACCAAAGTTGATATCCTAGTCGTGTTTTCCTCAGCTTTCTTCAACACATACATGCTTTAAAACTTCCAGGTCAAAGGTCAAGGGTTAAATCCACCAGCACAGGAACTGTGGGGCATGTAAGGGTAAATTAACCAACTCCTTATCAAGGTTGTTCATCCAATTTCCAGTAAATCCACTGAGTTTTTAGTCAAGAAGACAGGAATCATGTTATGATAGAGCCCCGCTCAAATCAGGCTTTAATTTACATGAACAGGTGGCTGGTTGGCTGTGTGAGTCATGAAACATTATTTAAAGAGTCATTTACAACTAGGACATATTTGTGAAGTGCATGAGCACCAGTTGCCAGAGCAGTGACACCCAAATACTTCCTCCACTCACCTCTGAAGGTCAAGTTGTGTCAAAGAGCCTCCATAACTCGTCTACTTATGTCTTTAGGATTTATAGACCTTTAACTGCCTGCACTTCTCTGGAAGGGCCAAGGCTGAGGGGTCGTCTAAGCAGCAAACTTGGGAAGGAGGGTTGACGAGAGTGGCATGTTAGTGCTCGCCATCGTCATCACAGTTCAGGACAGCTTCAAGTTTTATAGTCATGTTTTTACCCTGTTCTCTGTCTTAAAAGTGTTTATGACAACGTAAGCGTGCTTTAAGATTTCTGTGGCTCTGTTTGTGATATGTTTGTTCATAAAGGTTATTCAAGGTTTGAAAGTTAGATTAAGCTTTTGAGGTTAAAGGGATATTTCTGTATTGTTGAAGTTGGGTTGCATAAGGCAGTGGTTCCCAACCCCTCCCTAGGATCTGGGCACCCTTTTTGGGGGGCTGCCAAAAATTTCAGGGGGGGCAGGGTGGGCACAGGTGTGAGATACTCTCCAATAGTGGTAGCATTACTTTCTAGTGATTTTAGTGAGCATTGCCCCTTTAATGAGAACAAGCAGAAGGCACCAAAAGGGAGCTAGGCTATACAGCGACAGACAGGTAGAGTTGCTCTGTGAGATTTTGTGGGTTTTGATTAAAAATGGGTCATAGGGGAGCAGGTGGCCTAGTGGTTTAAGGCGCGCCCCATGTACGTGGACAGCCAGGTTCGAATCTGGCCTGAGGCCCTTTACCACATGTCTCTCCTGTGCTCTCATCCCTGTTTCTGATTTTATCCACAGTCCTCCTCTATCAAATAAAGGCACAAAATGCGTAATGGGTATTTTGAAAAGTTTGAAGCGATTATTTCCCCCTAGAAAGCCCCTGTATTCAGCACTATTTTGCAATGCAGCTTTTGGCGACGTGTTCTTCCACCTCAGTGTCTCCTGATCACTGTTTCAGTCTGAGGGCTTCAACAGAACAACAAACTAACCTAAACTAGTTGTTTCAGATCTGTTTTCCACTTCAACCGCTGACATTATTTTCAGGAGGGAAGCATGCACAGCTGCATTAATGCAGGGGCTTGCAGGGACTGTAGCCCAGGGCCTCTGCCTTCCTGGGGGCATTAAATGTAAGAAATGTAAATTGTGACTAACAGTGTAACACATAATGCAACAGCAGACACACCGATGGTAGCAGGGCTTAAGACACCCAATAAACGTGGAGGGTACCTCAGTGAGCCACAATGGAGGGTTGACTTTATCAGCGTTACAGTTTCCTCCCTCTATCTGTGCTTGGCTGTTAGCACCAGTGTTTGGGAATGAGATGCTTGTTTCAATGAGGCTGATTTACACATACAGGAAGGATTTTTTCTCCCACAATAACTGCCAAAGTGCTAGTCTATCGATGCGCTCGTCGTGTCTTTGTGCAGACACTTCATGGCTTTCATGCCCAAAACACAGCAGCGACACAAACACTGCAGTCAGTGGTTTGATTTATAATCTAAAGTGTTGCATATCAATTATCCAGTTTAGTTTTTTCATGGAAGGGGGGCCTCCAAAAAGCCCAAAGTGGCATTAAGTCTCCTGAAACGTGCCAAGCAGACAGTAGCTTGCCTGCTTATTCTTTGGTGAGTACTGTTGTAAAGGCATTTTGAAACGCCTCCTGTCTCTTCAAAAATGGCCATATGCTCAGAACACCGGCCCGTTTCATCCTCCAAGCTACACAGTAAATCTGGACGTAAGAAAGAGTCTATTGTTGGCGTAGCACAAATAACAAAAACATCCATAGTTTTTGACGGATGTTTGGACCAATCAGCATCATTTAAGGAGAATGAGGCGGTAGCTAGTGGGGGGATTAAGATCTACTGGAACTTAATAGCAATGGCTGCCACTGGTGTAGCTATTGGCTCAGATGTAGCTATAGTATAGCAGCAGGTTTGTCAGAATAGGTCCACATTTCTTTTTTTTAGAATAAAGAGCAAAGAAGAGCACTGAAAGCTTTTCATGATGGAAAAGTTTTCGCTCCTCTGCTGACCTGCTTTGGCATGAATCGTTACTGAAGGGTTAAGCCGGTGTATGCAATGGTTGCTACCTCCATAGCAATATGCTAGGCTGTAGCTGTAGAGAAGTGGCAGTTTACTCTCGGGATGCACGCAGTTATCAGCTAAAATGATTAAATGCGTTTATGAAATTAGCTGGCACTGGCTTGCAAGTCGGTTAAAGTAATCATTTTTAAGAAACACAAGCTTTAAATCCTGGTCTATAATGCTCTTTTAAACTGTAATGAACCTCCCGCCACCAGAGGCCGCTGTAGCATCAGTTAATGGCGGCTGCCTTCCTGTCTGGCACTTCATAGATGTAAATATGAGAAGCTCAGCTGTGGCTTAGCAGTTAGCACAGTGATACTCAACACGTGGCTCTGGAGCCACATGTGGCTCTTTTGTAATGAGTTTTGGCTCTTTTATGACTTAGTTTGAAATATTATTGTTTTTAACTTTGACCTCAGAAATTAATCATTGCAAGTTACATTAACCAGTTTGTTTCCCACATTTATACAGCAGGTTTTAATGGTCAAACTTAATTGCCAATTTACCACTGTTTTTAGCCACTTTTTTCTTTAATCCCATTTTTGCCTTTTTCATCAGTTTTAGCCAGTTTTATCCTGCTCCTTTGCAATTTTTCACCCATTTCAGCTGCCTTTTGCCATTAAATACCACTTTTCTCCCATTTTTTCACCTTTTTACAGCCTATTTGTCCACTTCAGTCACTTTTCACTAATTTTTTGATGCTTTTTAACTACCTGTATCTCAATTTTTTGAGACTTTGCATCCATTTTTTTGCCACTTTTCACCTAGTTTTCTCCATTGTATGCCTCTTTTGTCCCATTTCCCCCCATTTTTGCCACTTTTAATCAATTTCTGCTGTTTTTAGCCAATTGTTAGCACTTCTTTAGCCACTTTTAGGACGATTTTTGCCCTTTTTCATCAGTTTAAGCCAGTTTTATCCTGCTCCTTTGCAATTTTTCGCCCATTTCAGCTGCCTCTTGGCATTAAATGCCACTTTCCCCCCATTTTCCCACCTTTTTACAGCTGTTTTGCCCTTTTTAGTCACTTTCACCATTTAGATTGTGGCTCTTGCGATGGCATTTTTCAACAATTTGGCTCTTTGGTTTAGCAGGGTTGAGAATCACTGGGTTAGCATGTAGGAACAGCGCAGTATGACAGATTTTTAAAGTAATAAATAGAAATGAAGTGGTATGTAGGCTTTTGATAGTTGATCTCATGTACAGCTTCTATCCAAAGTGAAAAGAGGCCACATGTCAAAGCACAATATTAATCTGCAAAGAGGAACGAAAGGCTAGCGGAATTTGACTAGAGATTTTCTCCTCTTTAGACTAGTGGGTTGAACGAAATTTAAATTTTCGTGTTTAGCCAAAAAGGGAAATAGATTCTTAGGAACATCCTTAGTTTAATCAGACCTGGACCATATTTCTGTATGAAAACAAGAGCAAACAAAAAAACAAACAAACAAAAAAAAAACAACACTGAGAGCTTCTCTTGTCAGAGAAGTTTTATTTGCATGCCCCGCGATAGGTTTCATTTTAGCCATCGACAAGCTCCGCTCTGCAGAAAAACAGAGATATGAATCTAACCTGCCTGTTTTTCTCACTTTGGACCTTTGTACTGCAGATGGGCACTGTTCAAATCACTAAATAACAAATGTCTAAGCCAGAACCTGGCTTCAGTTATGTGTATATACTGTTATATCTGCAGTAGTGAAGAATCTTTCCCCTTAAATACTCTGATAGCTGTGACGTTCAGGCCTCGTGGCATTTATGTGGCACCTTTGGCGGAACACAAGCTGTATGACGGCCAAATCATAACCACATATGCTTCTCTATACCTTCAAAATTGGAGGGAATTTCTCTTGTAGGAGACTTCTGTAATTGAAGCGCTTGGCTCAGGTAACAGAAATGACTTTTGGGCCATGGTATGTAATTGGCAAATGTTCAGTACTGGAGGGCATTTCTTCTTGGGACCACTTGCATAAGTGAAGCACTTGGCCCAGATAACAGCTGGTGTAATGTTGGTAGAGGCCAAGCTTTGTAATGGTCCAGACGTGGCTTCCTTCACTCAGGCTGGATTTGGGCCATCATTCACTCCTGAATGTGGGCCACACTTTGACGGCCTGTGTCTGGGCCAAAGGAACTTTACAATCAGGGCATCCATCAGGATGAGTGTCTACAAAAGCAGGGGCTCCCAAACTTTTCAGCCCTCTGCCCCTCATAAAAAGGGCGTCAGAGATTAGGGACCCCCATCTTCCCTTGAGGAGGATAAAGCGCACGTTATTGCACAAAGAATCATCTACAAAACTTGCATTTTAGGTTGTTTTTATGACGTTTACTGGCATTCAAGCACAGATATCACTTAATAACTGTGTTTTTATTTTAATTTGAACTCATTTTAACAATATTTTTAAAGTAATAGAATTTATGACTTTAAATCACATGAAATTCCTCCTTGTTTTATGGAAAGCATCCCGTGACCCCCCCTTCACTGTCTCGAGACCCCCTTGTGGGTCCCGACCCCCACTTTGGGAACGACTGGTCTACAAAAGCATGGACAGTTTTATGTGTAACAGTAATGCTGCTGTTTGGGGAATAAATTCTTAATCATTGAAGCCTAGGTGAAGTCTAATTAACTGACTTTTAGCTAGTTCCACTACCCAACAGTATCATAAGGATAAGCTGTGAACACCATCAGTCTTTCTCAAATGCGGCGCAGTAGGAAGCCGCTCTGGTGTCACATGAAAACTACGAATTTTCTCCCTTTGCCTAATAGTAACACCACCTTCAGGTTATCCTTCCCCTTTCTCCCAGTGTGTCAGCTGCTGTTTTCTCTGTCTCATGACCACAAAGGTCCAAGGAGGACAGGCCTGAGTGTCTCCTCCTTGTAAAAGTGCCAATGATTTGTAGCAGAACAGTCTCAGGGAGCCCTCTCCTCTCCTCTCAGATTCTTGAAATGCTGCACTCCCTCCTTTGCAATCAGCAAATACTTCATCTTAATGGATGGGCGTGGGTTGGTGGAGATGTTAGTCACTGTGAGGTGTCATTCAATTACAATCAAAACAAACTGAAGCATTCATCCGCCCTCCACGTAACATAAAAAAGTAACAAACGATTGGAGAAGTGGGCTATTTTCTGTCAGATTTATGTAAACAGCAGAGCAGGAACCTTCGATCTGAGACAGTGTGCATGTAACCACAGCTTGCGTCACAGTCACAGGTTGTTTTTAGACATCAGTACCCGCTGTGGTCACCTTGGTGGAGAGGCGCCAAAGATGAGGAATAGTGCAAGACTAGACAGCATGATGGCAGGGGGCCAGAGGAAGGCGTTAGACTACACACCGTGCTTCCCACATGACTGAAATATACTGGAGGCTGGAGAGGCACTGCACATTTGCATCTTAATCTACCACAAGGCCATGGAATAGTTAGGAATAATGCATAAGAATAACTTGTAATTGTGATTAAGGTATTTTAAGGCCAGGAGGAAACAGTTCGTGTGGGGCAAACACAGACACACAAGCTTTACTGATTAATGTGATAATGTTGCATTACAAGTTTAAGGGTAAAAGACTTTTTAACCAACTAAAACTGTCAGTTTTACCTCCAAACGGCACACACTGATTCCCCCTTTATTTAAATAATTAACCCCTAAAGCGGTAAAGTTCAAACATTGCTGTATCCAGCTATTTCTACAACGTAAAACATGACTGACTGGATATTAGGAGCCATACTCTAAGAACATGCTACTCTGCACTTGCACTGTAAGCACCAAACAAGTTTAAGTCGACTTCCAGTCGCTTCTAAGTATGCAGGAATGCAAACTCAGTTATGATGAAGCAGATTAGTTTTGTCCCACTTCATCAGATGGCTGCTTAAGAAGTGTGCAAATGTTGCAGGAATTTTTATATTCCTCACCTTAAGGGTATTTAAAAACTAGAAAAGCACTCAGAGAGCGCAGACCTCCGCCATTAGCCCTATCTCCAAATAATAAAGAATCCTTTAAAAAATTCCTGGATCCGTCCCCATGTGCCCCCTGCCACAGCATTTGCTGATTACTCCCTCCCCGGAGGGGTGGAAACATGGTAAGGCAAAGCATTGGCTTCACTACGGGTGGACTGTCAAGGCAGAAGCATTGCCTGCCTAGCCAACAGATGCACTGACAGTCTCACCCATGGTCTCACCAGACGACTGGAAGTCATGGCAGAGGGTGAATATTCCTCTATTCCTCCCAGCATTGTGAGTATTCTCACTTCAATTCTCTGTCTTTCTCTCTGTTACGCTCCGACTCGTCTCATTGACCAGGCATGCATCTTTTAAACTCTATAAACTCCAAAACTTTGAATAGAAATACACCCAAAAATGCTGCTGGGATTGAAGTCACTCATGTCCGCCATCTCCTGGTGTAAAGTGGTAACAGTGCAGACCTACGCCATTAGCCCTATCTCCCAATAGTATAGAATTCTTTAAAAAATTCCTGGATCCAGACGGTGATCCAGATCACTCCCAAAATCTAGTCAGTTCTTCCTTATGCCGTTTTTGACATTTCCACAAATTTCATCAAAATCTGTCCACAACTTTTTGAGTTATGTTGCTAACAAATGAACAAACTGTCAAACTAACAAACTAACTAACAAACAAACCAACAAACCCTGCCTATCACATAACCTCCTTGGCGGAGGTAACAATAAAACCAATTTAAGATGCTAAGATATGCCAGGTTATTGAGTATGCCTAGATGGTTAACTACTGACAAGGTAAACAATCATTTTCAGGATTTTGGGAGGGCGATCAGATTTCAGGGGCCCTTTTCAGCACTGGCTACCACTAGCTCCGCCCCTGTTATGTTAATGGTAGTGCTATTTGATGCAGTAATCCATCAGTGAGTTATAAATCAAGATATTGTTATGATTTTGGTTGCAAATCTGTTCACTCTGCACAGTGTTGTCCCAAATTAGTCGCAAAAAACATATGAATGCATATTTTTCAAAATATTTGTTTACAAAATTGACATGGTAGCTCTGCTTTGTGCTGAAACTACAAAGCTCAACACAGTTAAGCATAATGTTTATGTTCAAATGTGGGCCGTGCTTCATTTTATATCAAGAATTTGCTGAGGGCCAGTCAAAGATGGGCTGCGGGCCACTTTTGGCCCCTGGGCCATTGTTTGGACACCCTGTCTTAATGCATTACAGTCTCGTAGATTGGTGAACCCCTGAAAGTGTTTGCTTCTGAGAGACTCTGCCTCTCTAAAATGCTCTTTCATACCCAGTCATGTTCACTTATACTTTTCCAGCCTTTTGTTGAACCATCCCTACTTTTTGAGATGAGTTACAACCATCAACTTCAAAATAAGCACATTTTTAATGAACTGGGAAAATGTTGCAATTTCAACATCTGATATGTCGTTTATATTCTACAGTGAATAATTTATGGGTTTATGAGATTTGAGCATTCGGTTTGTATTTAAATTTTACACAGTGCCCCAACTTTTTGGAACTAGGGTTGTGTATTTAAAGTTCTGATTTTTAAAACTTTTGCTTACAGTTAGTAATGAAGTGTGCATCTCTGATATTGCTCCTCCGTGTTCACTTGCATGTGCATGTGTCTGTGCATGTGCGTGACAGGCAGAGACTGATTGGTTAAGCCTCGAGGATAACTGCTGGCTGCACCAAATGAGAAATGATTCCTCTCCTGAAGCTCCTAATGAAACAGGAAGTTGTCATTACTAGTGCACTTTATATTTAGCCAATGCAACATGTGCAGCAATTGACAGCAATTTGTCTTCTGCAGGGCCTTTTGATCATCATCAATAAAGTTAGTTGGAAATCCTGAGCTGCTTGGATTTCATCTTTGAAGGAACATTCATTCGATAAATGTAGAAATGTATAGTGTAAATCCTGCAGCGTGGCTGCTCTCAATCAAAACAATAACAAAAGAAGCCTCTGCTAATCATTTCTCATTTTAAATCAAGGACAAAAAGGAAACTGCTCTCCATAACATTCATTTACTTAACAGTAAACTACTGTCTCAGTTTTACAGATGCATTCCTCATAATAAGGAAGAAAAGCTGTTAAAGAGTGCACTTCCTGTTTTGCACTGTAAATCATACCAGGATGCTTTGCTATTAGCTCACAGTGCAAACCGAGAAGGGCACTTTTAACAGCTTTTCTCCCTCATGTTTTGAAAGCAAAACATCCTTTTTATGTGCAGCTTTTACTCATCAGGGTCTTCAATTTAAAACAAAAAGTAAACAACAGAGGGCAGAGATGAGCAATACATTTGGTTTTACTCAGCATGGGAATGTCTAGTAGGGCCACAATGCTCCATGAAGGGTTAGCTTGGGCGATTGAACTTGCAGCCAGCATGTTTAGGATTCCAGAGCTACTTTAGTAGATGGGGATCACAGTGATGCATTAAATGGCCTCTGACTGCCAAAGTTTGATATTTTCACCCTGTTGTATTCATAACTCAGGGATGGATATGAGATACAATGACCTTGACACTTAATCTTTGATCCTTACAGGGATACTTCAACATTTTGGCAAATTTGCCCATTGCCATTATTCCTAGAGTCCTAATAATATGTTTGTTTCCTTTATTTGTCGTGCAAGCTGTTCCTAGATCTGGGTGGGACGTTAGACCAGCTGCACAGCGGATGCTATTGTAGCAGACGGTATTCTGGCTTTCCCTCATCAAACTCATCAAATACACAATCCAACAACCCCAAAACGCTCTCATGGACAAGTGTGACCTATACATTCACCAGGCTATGAAACAATAACATATAATTATGTAACATTACGACACATGAAGCAAATACTCTGAACTATTTCTTGTGTAAACCACTTGGCAGAGAGACACAGTGCAGCATCCATGTCTGGAGTGTAGTTCCGGCTTTGCGTTTAACTTTAAACATCTCCGTCTCGTAACGTTCCATGATTATTTCATAGCCTGGTGAATGTATAGGTCACAACTTGTCCACGAGAGCGTTTTGGAGTTGTTGGATTGTGTATTTGATGAGTTTGATGAGGGAAAGCCAGAAATACTGTCTGCCACAAGAGTGTTCAGGGTGCAGCTGGTTTAACGGCCCACCCAGATCTAGAAACAGCTTGCACCAACAACTAAAGGAAACAAAAATATTATTAGGACTATAGGAATAATGGCAATGGGTGAATTTGCCAAAACGTTGAAGTATCCCTTTAAAATCTAATTTGTTCACGGTTGAGCCAGAGTGGACATTAATGCAAAGTTTGAAGAAAATCTCTCAAGGTTCTTGAAATGGTGTGTTTTCAAGATTGGCTTTGATGCAGAGCCTGAGGACCTGAAACCATGATGGCTATTGGCAGCTGGAAGTTTATCTTATTGTACAACAGCAGCCTAAAAGGCCTGTGCACATTAAGAATGACCTGAAAAAATTGTGCATAAGTGAGAAAAACACCCCTGGCATGCAAGGGTCTTTACTCCCAACTCTCTTTTTTTTCCTTAATGTGGCTCTTATACTAATCCATTCTTAAAGGGGATATATCATTCAAAAATCACCTTTTCAGGCTTTTCTAACAAAATATGTGCCCCTGGCCTGTCCACAATCCCCTCAAGTACCAGAAAAATCCATTCTCTCCCCTCTTCTCCTTCTCCACCTTTCAGAATATGTGTGCTGAATCCAGATTTTTCTCTCATTATGTCATGTGGGGAGTTAGCCCCGCCCCCAGGTTCCGTTGGCCCTCCCTGCCTGGAAGAAAGTCCCGCCCTCCTCTCTTGATTCTCCTTTCAGCTGGATCAGGAGCGCCACATACATTTCCTGAGAGGGGCAGAGTCAGACAGCTCATTAACATTTCAAAGCCACAGACACAGAAACAGCTGGTTCTGAGCAGGGCTGAAACAAAGGGGATTTTAGACATGCAAACATCCAATAGAGGAGTGTTTTTTCAGCAACAAACTTCACAAGCATGTTATAGGGACCTCTAAGACCGACATAAAATGTCTTAAAGGGTAAAATATGTCCCCTTTAAATATTGTCCTCCCAATTAGGGTTCAGTTAAATGCATTGCATGCTAATTCTGCTGGGGGACGTTCTCAGCCTAAAATAATCACAAAGCGATCACAAATAGAGCCCATCAGCTCCACTACTGTTTACTTCCTGCTTTTTTTTCAAGATTTATTTTTGGGAATTACATTAACAGAAGACAGTGGACAGAACAGGAAACGGCAACAAGAGAGCTGGGGAGAGACATGTGGAAAGGTGGCACAGGCCAGATTCAAACCCACACTGACATGGGGCATGCCCCAGTTTACTGCTTGTTTTGAATTGAGAACTGTGGTTAATGCTGCAAGCCACTTGCAGCGTGAACAAGGAAGTGCCCTTTTAATAGCTTTTCTCCCTCATAATGAGAAATTCATCCACGAGACCCAACAATTGGTTCACTAGTTGATACACTTAACAGAGTGCAGTTTTATTATGAAGAGTCCTTATATTAAAGTGGGGGTATTATGCCTTTTTTCAAGGCTTTACACCATCTCCCTGATACCCACGTAGTAGCTTCATATGGTTTACAGCTCAAAAAAACTCCTCGTTTCTCACCCTGGTGTTCTGATAAACCTTTATTTTAACCTCTGTCTGAAATGCTTCGCTTTCCCTGCTGTCTCTTTTAACAACCTGCTTTCCTCCGATTGGCCGATTTTCGGAGGCTGGCCAGCGGCAGGACTCAATGTTTTGTGCCCGCTCCAATGTGGCTATATTGCTATGCTATTATTTGTAAACTTTGAATGAACCTTTCAATGAACCATACGTCTGAGTCTGACCCTGATAGTTTGGAGAGAGAGGGGGAAGAAAACCAGCAGCAGCGAAGGATAGAGCAGGACGTATCTGTTTGGTAAGTGATTAATTATTGTGTTACTAAATGGCTAAATGGCTAAAAGGCCTTGTGAGGGTGGTCTGTTCTGCTTTGCCGGCAGCATGGGCCGAACCATGAACCAGTCAGGAGATCCTACTGCGATGACCTCATCAGTTCGCTCCATCGAAATCTCGTCTCGAGAAGATCTCTGAGAGATTCCCAACAAACTGTTTTCATCAGTTTACACTCTAATTCCAGGATTACTGCCACATGTTTATCTTGCGGTTTGAAAATTTGCATCCGTGAAGTATGGACACCCAACATTTTGACTTTATATTTATTTTTTAAAAATAGGAATAGTATAATACCCCCACTTTAAAGAAAAGCTGTGGAGTTGGGCAGAGCTGAACAGATCGTCTAGTCTCTACTTGACCTGGAAAAGCCATGTGTGGACACAACTGGAGGGTATAACCCATTATGGATTTCAGAGAGTAATCATGGACATTACAGGTAAGCAGGACAAAACATGGATGAGTTGTTTGTAATGCTTCAGGAGCATTACACTAACTTCACACTTCAATATGCAGCAGTCTTTAACATAGCATTTTATAGGAACAAGTTGTGTGCATAAATGATGTCTCTACATGTGATATCAAATGTCCCTAGAACTATAAAAATTACAAATTACTTCAGCTTTGAAAACTGTGGGAAATTCTATCTCATTGTGGCTTAAACTTCTGAAATTTGATTTATGATAGAAATCAACAAGTTTTTCTTGCTTTTAACTCTAAAATGACCTGGTAAGTCTACGTATGGTAGCACACTGCATGCAAAGAAAGGAGTTAGTGGGTTAAAAAGTGAACATAATGAGCCATGCAACCACTGACAATAACTTTAACTTAAACCTTCTAAACCTTTCAGAGATAAATCATTGCAGAATCTGACAACTTCCCTAAACGCTGCTGGATCCTCTGCCCTGACTCCACCCCAGTTACTCACTGATGAGCTGCTTTTGTGAGGTTTGTGCTGGTCCTCTGAGCTCGCTTCTTCTTGTTGGTCTTCTGCATCTCCAGACCACTCTGCACCACGATCCACTCGCTTAGAAATCCAGCAATAATAGTGTCCAGTTAAGGATAAAACTTTAAAACCAAAGAAGGACCTGCAAAGGAGCTGAGTAGTCCATAAGGTGAGTGTTAGCTGCCGAAGTAGAACCAGAAAACTGAATGTTGTTCACCGGACACTCCTCCATGTGCAGCTGACTCTGCATGAGTTATTAGTGCTTTGACCTTGCTCTCTCTCTGGTATCTGACTCACACTCCACATTACACCCTCTTCTTGTATCACACCAACACACTGAGCCACGGTGAGGAATTTTATTATCCCCCAAACTGTGAGAAATGCATACCCACAGAAATAGTTAACACCGGGATGAAGAGCATCAACATTAATACAGCTCAAAGCTGAATAACACCCAGGCTCAGAGCTGTGTCATAGGGATTATTTTGATTATTTTTATGATGGTGTGACATGTACAACACATTAACTGTGCTCTATTTAAATCCCTTATAATGTTTGAACCACAGCTATTAAAGTTTAATGGTGGTCAGTGAGCTGGGCGGCGTGGAGGCTAAGCCGTCTTGTACAGGATGGTCTGGATTGCCGGGCCACAAGTCACAGCTTCAGGGGCTTCAGTTACAGCAGACTGCTGATTCAGAGGAGGAACGCTGAAGCTGAGGGGGACAGAGAGAGGGAGGACGGCAGGATGATGTAAATAAGAACATGTACGAAGACAGAGATCTATTTCTGGAGAGTGACGAGAGAAGTTAGGGAACACCTGAGACAATCAGAGCAAAAATGACAGGATAAGAAATTTAATTATGATTTTGTCAGGGTGGAAAAACTCAGAGTGGGAGCTGGAATGTTTTTATGATGGTCTAATGCATTGACCATCAACTGGTCCGGGGCCATATCAGGCCCTCCAAAGCTTCCTGTCCGGAATGATCATTTAATTCAGAAAAGATGTTGTGGTGTTTAAGAGTATCCTTCGGCTTTCAAATGTCTGCAGCTGTTAAATCCATCCCACAAACAATGAATATTGAAATAGTTTGAGAATGACTTAACATTTGATCTGTTTTACAGGAATTTACTGACATAATTAGTAGATATTTAAAATTAGGGTTAAGGTTGGCAGAAGTGCTGCAAAAATGATCAGGTAAAGTGGTGAAAAGAGGTTCAAATGTGGTTAAAGAGGGAAAAATGGGCAAAAATTGTCATAAATTGGTTACAAATAAAAATAGTTCAAAAAAGCAATGAAAAGGATTAAAAAGTGGCAAAAATATAAGTTGCAAAAATGGATAAAAGAATGGCACAAAGGGAAAAAACATGCGAGAAAAGTGGTTTAAAAGGGTTAAAGAATGGCAAAAATTAGGTTAAGGAAGCAAAAAGGTGCAAAAACTATCAAAATTTGGTTTAAAGTGTCAAAAATACAGCAAAAATAGCCTGGTAAATTAGCAAAAACGGGTTCAAGAGTGGCATACAAGGGAAATAATTGGCAGGAAAGTTGCAAAAGGGGTTAAATATCAGCAAAAATGGGTGAAAAGTGGCAAAAAATGGTTAAAAGTTGCAACTATTGTTAAAAAATGTCATAACAAAGTGGCAAAAATGGATAAGAATGGCACAAAGTGTATAAAACATGCAGGAAAACTGTTTAAAAAGGGTTAAAGAATGGCTAAAATTGGGTCAAAGAGGCAAAAAGGGGTTGAAATGAGTTAATACTGGTATTAAATCACAATTGTGGAGGGCCCACTGGGATTTTCAGGGGCCCAGCTAATTCTGTTGTCAGGCCTGTCTCCTTGTGGCCTGCTGCATAATAGATAATAAGGATAGATCTCACTGGGTTGCATTGTTAAAGAAAATACAAATACTACCATTACAAAATGTTAACCAGACCAAAATATTGATTTAATTTTTGTGTACTTGAAAGTCCGGCCCCCAGAGTTTCTGTCTAGACTAAATCTAAATCTGGCCCTCGTGCAAATGTACTTGATGACCCCTGGTCTAATGTATTTGGGGTGTCTGTCATTAGGAACATTTTTCTCAAAGATTTTCTAAAAAAACATGACCACTCTGACTCAAGAGTTAACTGATTTTACTGATAATGTCAGAAGCCATATGTGAACAGGATCAGAAACACTGCCATCTTTCCTAGATAAAGCTGGACTGAAACAAAATGGAAAACTGTTCTGTGGTCAGATTAGTCAAAGATGCTGTGTCCTGTGGACCAAAGAGGAGAGGGAGCCAGCTTGTTCTCCTGGCTCAGATCTAAAGCCTGCATCTCTGATGGTATGGGGTTGCATCAGTGCCTATGGCGTGGGCAGCTCTAACATCTGGAAAGTAGAAGAGAGGTTTTAGAGCAACATATGCTCCCATCCAGACAATGTCTCTTTCAGGGAAGGCCTTGGGTATTTCAACAAGACGATGCCAAACCACGCATACAACATCTATCACAACAGCATGGCTTCCCAGGAGAAGAGTCCAAGTGTTGAACTGGCCTGCCTGCAGTCCAGACCTTTCACCCATAGAAATCATTGAATCCTCATTAAAAGAAAAATGGGACAAAATTCCTCTTCCAAAACTCCAGCAACTGGTCTCCTGACCTCCGGTCTCTCCTCTCTGCAAAACACATGAAAGCCCACTTAGAGTTTGAAAAATACTCCAAATGGGGGCGGCACGGCAGCGCAGGATCTAGTGCTGTTGCCTTACATCAAGAAGGTTTCAGGTTCGCTTCCTGGTCAGGGCCTTTCCTTGGAGTTTGCATGTTCTCCTGTGCATGTGTGGGTTCTCTCCGGGTACTCCAACCTCCTCCCACCACCAAAAACAAGTTCATTAGGTTAATTAGTGACTCTAAATTGGCCTGAGGTGTGAATGTGAGCATACCTGGTTGTCTGTCTCTATATGTCAGCCCTGCGATTGACTGGTGACCAGTCCATGATGTAATAGCTGGGATAGGGTCCAGCACTTCCATGACCCCTAACTGGATAAGCTGTAT
This sequence comes from Cheilinus undulatus, assembly GCF_018320785.1. Taxonomy (NCBI): domain Eukaryota; kingdom Metazoa; phylum Chordata; class Actinopteri; order Labriformes; family Labridae; genus Cheilinus; species Cheilinus undulatus. The sequence continues at coordinate 3,360,357 of NC_054868.1, forward strand.
AGAAAATGGAATGGGTGGACTCCAAGTGGGCTTTCATTTGGAGGGCTGCAGTGATGGTTGTCCCTCTGGAACTTTGTCCCATCTCCAAACAGGATCTTTAGAGCTCAGCCAGAGTGACCTCTTGTTCTCCTCTCACACCAAGACCCTTCTCCCCATCTGGCTGGTCAGTTTGGCCAGGCAACCAACTCTTTGGAGAGTCCTGGTTGTGCAAAACTTCTTTCATTTGAGAATTCTGGAGGTAACTGTGCTCTAGGAACCTTCAACAAAGCAGGCTTTTTGTAGCCTTCCCCAGATCTGTGCCAGTCAACAATCCTGTCTCTTAGCTCTGCAGCTCCTTTGACCCCATGGCTTGGTTTCTGCTCTGATATAGAGGTCTGTGCCTTTCCAAAACATGTCCAATAAGTTTATTTACCATAGGTGGACTCCAGTCAAGGTATAGAAACATCTCAGCAATGACCCAGAGAAATGGGAGGAACCTGAGCTACATTTTTATTTTTCAGATTTTTCGAAAATTTCTAAAGTGCTGTTTCCTCTTTGTCATGACGGGCACTGAGCTGGGTTGATGGGGGGAGTAAAAATGAATTTAAACGACTGTAGCTTTAGACTGAATACTTTCTCAATGGCCTGTAAATATCAAATAAATAAAGAGCTATAAACTATAATTATGTGATGAAAAAAGTGTCTTTATTGGTGTACAGTGTGTTCATAAGTGATGTGGCAGAGTGCTGGTGTGTGTCTTCAGTAAACCACAGAGTGACAGGTGTTGATGCCGCTGATGGATGAAGCTTCCATTTCTCCGCAGAGAAAAAATGCAAACCCCTGAGCGGCATGAAATTCCATCTGTGTTCAAGGCTGTGTGAGAGGTGATATGTGTAAAAGACCTTATCTATCTATCTATCTATCTATCTATCTGACTGTTAGGCCTAATGACAACTACTTTAACTTCTTTTCACAGATCCACTGGGTTCTGGTGCTGCAGTTGTAGTCGTTCAAGCCAATAAAAGTGACCATTGTGCGAAGGTCGCCACAGTCCTCTCCCCCGAACGCTCCATCAGGCTGTCCCCTGGCCCACTGCAACCTACAGACAGAAACGAGGACTGTCAAAGTAATACCATTTTTAATCGCGATTAATCTCAAGTTTCCATAACCTGACATGCCAGATGGATGGTAAACCTCTCATAGACAGCATTTGGGAAAGGGCAGAGCCTTTGGAAAAAACTCGGTGGGTGATTGGATGAACGTTCTGTTTGTCACATCATTACGGGCCAATCAGAGCACTTCACTCCACCGTGCCTAAAAGTACTGCTGCTTACTCCTGATTGGTTCACTTTCTAACCAGGCCCAAACCATTCAGATGGGAGCATTAAGATGGATTTGCCACTGAGAAACACGGAAAGCTGTATCCATCTGCTTTGCAAGGTTAAAAATTTCTGTAGTTAATCACAGTTAATCTCACCTATTGTCACATTTTTAAATTTCACAATTTACATAGAAAAATAGTTTCATTTGGATTTTTAAACTTTGTCTTAAACTAAGGGTAACCAACTCCTGATTGGATAAGACCTGCTTTTATTTCAAAAGGAAAAAGGAAGGAACACCCAGCAAATCGGAGATAGAGATATGAACTTAACCACAGGAAAAGGAACTACTGTGGCCCTGAAGGTCATTGCAAAATATTTCATTAAGTGCAACAACACTTCAAGTTACTGTAAAAAGGGTCTAATCATCACAACTAATTTACAACTGAATATTTAATGGGACCAGTGTTTTATCTGCAGTGAAATAGTGAATTTAAGAGCTGAGACGTAAGCTTCTTTTGCCTGTTTCATTTACTTCTGACCATTTTGAAAAACTATAATGGTTCAAGACAAATGTCAACACAATTTCTACTTATATCAACCAATTTCAGTTTAGAGTGCAGTCCCAAATCATTTAATGAAATGTAAAGTGGAAGTGTAACAACTATTAATAGTTATTAGGGCTGGGACGATTCACTTTTCTCCCGATTCGATTTTTTACGATTTTTTAGGTGCCGATTCGATTTAAATTGCGATTCTACGATATTGCCGATTTTTGCAATCTTTAGTTAGCTTTTTAAACACCAGTGGAAAAAGATGAATGATAATGATGCCTACAGACTATATCATGAAAAATACACATCACATGTGAGTCAGTTTTTAGGATTTATTCAGCAATATATTTTAACCAGCTTTTTATACTTTCTCTTCAAAAGCCTGGACTGCATTTAAAAGCAGCAATAATCAGTATAGAACACATCTGAAACCCTTCTGACAAAATGTGATAGAATATAGACTTTGTGAAGTAAACTGCTGCATTTATCTGCACACAAATAGGAGCCTTTACGATAACATACTCCATTATAAAGTGCACTTAAACCCTTTTCAAAGCCTGGACTGTAAGTAAAAAAGGCAAACAAATGTACAATATGAAAAGATACATAAAACATTTTTCTTTAGCTTATTTAGCTGTTTCTGTTCAGTCAGTGCTTTAAGAAAACAAATGTCAGGTCAAACTGAGCCCCTGAAAACTCAAAATTTTTGCCTTGAACTTTGTATGAAATTGAATTTGAAAAGTGTTTTGTTCAAAACCCTTGACATCAAAAGTAGTAAACTAAATGCATAATACAGTGAACAAAAATATATACTTTTTCAAAGTACTCTGCTGCTACAATGAACTATGCTCTTCATCAAGCTAGTGCTTGGGAATGTCAAGATTCTTGTGCAAAAACAAGAGCTGGTCAACATGCTCTGTGGTGAGGCTGCTCCTCTGAGCGGTGACAATGTCCCCGGCTGTAGAGAAGACACGTTCAGCAGAGACGCTTGTCCCTGGTACACATAGGTACCGCTTGGCTAGTTTGGCGAGGAGAGGGTACTCACAATGATGTTCTTTCCACCACTCTAATGGACTTTCAGACAGTGGCAAAGGAGCAGCCCTGCTGTACTCTTTCACCTCCTCTGCTGCATTTTCAAAGGCTGACTTCTCTTGAAGTGCTGGTGCCTGCCTGCTGGTTTCCCCAAAAGTGTTCCCAAGTAATTCATCTAGTGCACAGGACACTCTTCTTTTTGCAGATGGGGGCCCCAGGAAGTCGTTGTCTCCTCCTTCATTCTGACCCTCTTCTGCAGCAGCAAAATCACCAAGTTCCTCCTGGTCCTGCCTGTTCATTTTTTCCTACAACAAAACACAGTGATAAAAAAAAAAAATCAATTAATAACTAATACAGTATATAAACGTCTTCATGTTCTGTCTTTGGCAGCATTCTACTTATTGGATAATAATATTGCAACAAATCATGACACAATATTAGCCAAGTGTTCTACGTACATGATTATTCTTAATCATAAAATAAACATTTTAAAATAAATACACATCCAGAACATTCAGTTATTTTGTATGTATATATCTCTTTATTTACCTGACAATGCTCCACAGAGGCTGCAGCTTCAGCGACCATTCTTGAAAACGTTTCTTGCTTCTCCTCTTCCGGCAGGAATGGCAGCACTTTAAACCTTGGATCTAGCGCTGAAGCTAGATTAAGTGTGGCCTTCTCCCCCTCCGACGTGTACCTCTTACTTAGGTCCTGGTGAATGGCATCTTTCAGGTCTTTAACAAACAGAGGGTCTCCGAGGGTTTCCTGGGTGGCCTGCAGGAGTTGCGCATGGAGTGGAGCTATGATGGAGACTGTCGGGTTGTTCTCATCTGACATAAAATTTGTAGCCACCTTGACTGGCTTCAGGGCCTGAATGAACTCCTCTGCATTAGATATGTCAGACTCAGTGAAGGTGCTGATCTCTTTCTCTCTTTTTCTCACATCGGGGGAAAGCAGTGCAGCCGTGACTGCTGGCTGCTGTTCGAGGAAACGTTCCACCATATCATACGCACTGTTCCATCTGGTTGATACGTCAGTTATCAGTTTGTGCGCGGGGAGCTCCAGCATCTTCTGTTTTTGCTCCAAAACATGAACTGCTGTGGCACTTCTGTGGAAAAATCCAGTCACACGCCGTACTTGTCCAAGTAATCTTGCTACAGCCGGCAGCTTAAGGGCACGCTGGGAGGCCAGGTTGAGTGTGCTGCATTATCCGACACTAAAGCCGGGTCCTTCTCTGTGATGTCCCATTCAGTCAGCAAGTTACGAAGCAGCTCTGCTACATTTGAGCCTGTATGAGACTCATGCATGACCCTGGTCTGGAGGACGTAGGAGGACAGAGACCAGTCTTCAGCGATGTAATGGGCTGTTATGGTGATATAAGACTGGGTTGCCCGTGAAGTCCATGCATCGCAGGTAAGAGCAACAAGTTCTGCTCTGCTTAGAGATTCTTTGACTTTTTCCTTAGTGTCCTTGTAGATTTGAGGCAGTGCTGAGAAATAGCACTGCCTACTTTCTGGAAGGTATCACGTACCTCGGCTCCAGCGTGTGTAGCAGGTTCCTGAATCCCGTATTCTCCACCACACTATAAGGCCGCAGGTCTTTGCAGATGAAGTCTGCGATTGATTTAGTGATGCGTTTTGCTTTTTCAGAGCAGCTGGGTAGTTTACACATTGCTGCTTTGAGTGTCTGTTGTCTTGCTGGTGCGGTACGTTTGGTCACCTCCACATTTACCTCAGGGTGGTGTCTTGCTATGTGGGCAGTGACGTTTGTATGCGACGTGAGCTTTGCAGAGTTTACAAATAGCTTTCGACATGTCCAGTTCTGCTTTTCCCTTCAAAGCGAAAAATCCAAAATGTGCCCACACTTTGGATTTAAAATGTGATGGTGGTGGTTTTATCGCCGCGGTTTTCTGCATGCTGTCTGCCATTCTCCACGTTCTGTTTTTTTCTTCCTCCCTGAACGGATGTGATGTCACGTTACCAGGTAAAAATGGATGAAGAAAAACATTTTGCCCTCTGCTGGAGAAAAGCGGTAACTTTTGTCCGGCCTGGCTTATTAACACAGAGTAAAATGACGCGTTTAAATTTGGGGGGAGGTCGATATTTGAACAAAAAAAATCGATTTAAAAATCGTCAGACAAAAAAAATCCTGATTCTTAGGTGAATCGGTGAATCGATTTTTTCTCCCACCACTAACAGATATATCACATATTTTGCAGCAGCTTAAGTATTTCACACAGGTGAAATATTTTGCAGCAGAAATCGTTCACAGTTAGCCTTCAGGGCCACCGTATGGAACAGTGAAAGGTAAATATTTGATCGAAAAGGTGCAGATAACTTCTGACTGTCCGCTGAGCAGTCTGTGAGTTTTTGCAGGTGAATGAGGCGTTTAAAGAGCAGTGGTGGACTTCATTTATGTCACTGTGGCTGCAGGGAGATACTGCATTTTCTAATAAAAGGAATGCACCAATGATGGACCTAAATTAACTAATGCATTAAACCTTTACCTACTGACCCAGCGCCAGCGCTGTGTTTTATATGTCCGGAGTATTATTACTGTAAGTCTGTCAAAATCTGTCGGTGTTGGAAAGCTGAGAATTGAGGGCATGTGCACATATATGTTTAAGTACGGTACTTGCAACCATAAGATGTGGGCATTCATAGCAAAACACCATAGCAAAACACCAGAAGTATTGCAAGACCGCTACACGGATTCTCAACATTGTAACTCCTCGAAAGTTCGCTCAATCTAAAAAATTCCAACGCTGACAGAGAGCTGAGAATCTGTGCTTTCCCACAATACATGATGTGTGGTATATATATTTCGGTAATGTCCAGCAGCACCGCGAAAACGGCAGCTTTGGCAGAAGATGAGTGAGAAAGGAGAGTGAAGGAAGAGAGTAAAAGGAGAGTGAGCGAGAGTGGTGTTTTGTTTTCAAAAAATAGTGTTAGATATACATATATATACATATATATATACATACACATATATACATATACATTTGATGTTTGTGTTTAAGAATGTTTAAAGAACACTTTCTATACTAAGTTTCATAGTATGTTCAATGCAACTGTTCTTATTAAGCTAAAGGCACAAAAAATGTGTTTGATGAGTCAAAAAGTGCTCAGAATATAGTCCGTTTGAACAGAAGGGGAATGTTGGTGTATAAATGATGTCGTGCTGGTAAAAGTGGAATGTAGGTAAAGTTTACAGTGCCAGTCTGCCAGTCTCCTTTTTTATTTTCAAATTCACATCATGCCCGATGTGGTTCCTTGTCTCTTTGGTTGAGTGGCTACATGTGAGTATAACCTTGAACAGCCCTGGTACAAGTTTCTTTCCATTTTGTAGCTCAAAATACTGCATAACTGCACCATTCCAGTGCATTGCTAATGATGTTTACTGCCTAGCTTCTTTTATTTACATCTGGTAGAAAGCCAGAAAGTCAGGCAGCAGCTACTAGAGGTGGGAGAGTACATTACTGTTTAAGCAGAGGATTTGACCTGTATTGAGGCCCTGTCACAAAAAAGATGGATAGATAGTTTAACTGACTAATAATTAGGTGTCAGCTAATTTGTCTAAAATTAACAGTTTAGCTATCTAACAATGCACGTCCCTATTTTATGCTAAGCTGCAGGTCGTACAATAATGTTTGCTCTTTAATAGACAATAAAACAATGGGAAAAAAGTGCTGCTGTTAATCTTCTCCTTATTCTATGACTCAGTTGTTCTAACTTTGCCATTGATGCCAATTGATGCATCAGTTTACTGTCGACACTGTTGACAATGGGCAAATTTTCCTTTTAAGCTTTTATGTACACTGGAGAAGACACTGTATTGTCAGTGTTCTGTTTTACAAGTTGTGGTCAGTAGTTGTTTAATTCAACATTACAATTTTTGAAGTTTAGAAACAGTAAACGGCTGTACAGCAAAGATGTTTCACCAAAATGTGTTTTTACCAGCTGAGGGTAAAGAGTTCCTCAAAATGTTAAAATGTTTTAAAGTATCTTACCAGTAAGTACACTGTACACCTGTACTAGATTGTACACTGTACAAACTAATACAGTTTATTTCAGATGAAGATGTAACGGCTATTGTTCAACTCATTGCCACTGTTAATATATGGCAGCAGATGTGTGCTGTTGAATAAATGTTGGAAACAGAGACCTATTCTTTACTGAATTCATTTAATGTATGTTACTGACAAATTATTTGAAACAGGCTCTACTTCAAAACACTGAAAGGGAGAGTTGGCTAAACTTATAAAAATTGAGTAACTCAATGCTTTTTTTAAATTTATTTTACTTATTTTAATTAGGTCTGATGGAACTAATTTGATTTCTATTTTTACTTTGGTCGAACTCAAGTTTTTTGGTTTCTTTGTAGAATAAACTTAATTTTGTTGCATAAAGTCAATTGAATAATATTAGGTTTCACCAACTCAAAAAAACAAGAAGTTCATTAAACTAACAAAAATTGGTTGGAAAATGTTGCCTCAATTTTTTTGAGTTACATCTAAGCAACAGTTTTTACAGTGTACGCAGGGGCTCACAAACATTGCTGACGTTTACCTCGACAAAAATGTAACTACACGTTGAAACGACACAGACTGCAAACCCCAGCACTGGGTGACTTACAGGCTCTGAGTTACAGGCATGTTGTGTGTGCTCTAGAGTTAGATAAACGGCTGCAGACAGGGACTACTTTTAATATTCACCGCTCCATCCAGCTATCAGACAACGCTTTTCTTTGGGACCCTAAAACATCAACTTGATTTCTCACAGCATCAAACTTTGTCAAGATATCGCAACAACTGACTTTTAGCTTACTAGCCAAGTTACCCAGGTGTTTTTGACTCTCACCTGTCTTTGTCCACTAATGTTCCATCCACCCACACCCACGTCCCTTCCTTCTCTCTGTCAGTCATCCCGACCCATGCCGCCTCGGTGAACCCAGTTAGAAAGGCCTGTCATGAACAAACAAGAGACACAGACAGGAAACATTTCACAATCTCCATTTGATATTTTTGTATTAAATGTTTTTCATTATTAATAGATAATCTGTTTTTGTGTGTCATGTAATAATAGCACTCAAATATTGTTATAGGCGTATTTGATCTATAATTGTAATTGTAATTATCCTGGCTGTGGGACAGTGGACCAGTTCTTTACCCTTGCAGGACTTCTTGAGGGAGAATAGGAGTTTGCTCATCCAGTCTACATGTGTTTTGTGGACTTGGACAAGACCTACTATCGTGTACCTCATGGGTTTATGTGGGGGGTACTGTGGGAATATGGGGCCGCTGAGGTGAGCCATCAGGTCCCTGTATGACCAAAGTCGGGGTCATTTCCTGTGCTTGTTGGTATCCGCCCAGTTGCCCCTTGACTCCAATTCTGTTTGTGATTTTCATGGACAGGATCTCAAGGCACAACCAGGGGTAGGAGGATTTCCGGTTCAGGGACCTCAGAATTACACCTCTGCTTTTTGCAGATGATGTGGTTCTGTTGGCTTCTCCAGCTGGAGACCCCCTTGCAGGTATTGGGATGGTTCTCGGCTGAGTGCAAAGCGGTCGGAATGGGTGTCAGCAACTCCAAATCTGAGGCCATGGTTCTCTGCCAGAAAACGGTGGATTGCCCCCTCCAGGAAGGGGGTGAGTCTTTGCCCGGCGTGAAGAAGTTCAAGTATCTTGGGATCTTGTTCACGAGTGAGGGTAAAAGGGAGCGTAAGATTGACAGGCGGACTGGCGCAGTACTGCAGGTCTTGTGCCAGACTGTTGTGTTGAAGAGGGAGCTGAGCCGAGAGGTAAAGCTCTCAGTTTACCAGCAAATATACCTCCCAACCCTCACCTATGATCATGAACTCTGGGAAATGACCGAAAGAATGAGATTGCGGATACAAGTGGCCAAAATGGGTCTGCTCCAGAGGGTGGCTGGGCTCAGCCTTAGAGACAGGGTAAGGAGCTCAGACATCCAGAGAAAGCTAAGCTGCTTTTTTGCATGGTCCGGGCATCTAATCAGGATGCCTCCTGGTTGCCTCCCTGTGGATGTTATCTGGGCACATCCATCAGGGAGGAGACCTCGGGAAAGACCCAGAATGCGCTGGAGGGATTACGTATCCTGTCTGGTCTGGGAGTGCCTCGGGATCCCCCAGAAAGAGTTGGAAAGTGTCGCTGGGGAAAGGGACTTCTGGGTGGGCTTGCTTAACCTGCTACCTCCGCAACCCCACCCTGCATAAGTGGAAGAAGATCGATGGATGGATGGAATTGTAATTTTTTATTTTTAAAATAAACCTTAGTAATTGGCATTTGTGTTTATATGCAAGTTATGTGTACAAAAAACCCTAAAATGTAAATTTTTTACATGATGCTTTGTGCAACATTGTACACTTTAACCACCCTCGGGAATGGTGGTCTTTGACGCTGTTATTTTCTGAGTTACAGGCTGAAAAGTGTGGGAATTCCTCGACTAGAGGGAGTCTCTAACAGTATTGAGCCCATGAAGGCCCATGTTAAAACTTTACAGCTGAAAAAAATGTTTACTGCCTGGTATAACAACCATTTTAGCCCTTTCTTTACAATTCACTCACATATTAAATTAAATATTCAGGGAATACTTTTGTTTTGGGTTCTTGTGCTGTGTCCTATATATCCTATTATTTGTGCTTTATGTTCAAGCATGTTGTAAATGGTTGGTTTTGAAGATGTTATTTAAAGCTTCACTGGTGCTGAGGCTCGGAGGACAAAAAGAGCTTATGAAGGTAGGAATAGAGCTGTGGCACTGAGCATTTTAATCCTAAGGTGACAGCCTACTTACCTGTTCCAGTCTGCTGTTGATGACCACCAGGTCTGCGCCTCTCTGCAAGCAGTCCCTCCGGCTGTTGTCCCAGTTTCTCTGCTGAGAGGAAATGAAGTAACAGCTGGAGGCGAACATCACCCAGCCTTGAGGACAGCTGGGTTCCTCTGTCTCAACTTAACACAACAAAACAAAACATGTCAGCACAGAAATAGTGATGAAACACAGAGCAGGATGCTGCAAGTGAACACAACAAGGTACAAAGCTCAACAAGACAGTAAAAATCAACAATAAAACTGAGCGATCATCTGATTCATAAATATATTTATTTTGTTTGAAAGTTTCAGTGTCCTTAACAAAACTCTAGTGGCTCTGTTTCTGAAATCTTCAAAGAACAATAAAATTCTCTGCACGGCCTCTCTCCACTCAAACTGGGCTGGCAGAATGAACTTAAAGTGTAAAATGAGGGGTTGTAAAACTAAAACAAGGATTGTGAGGACATTTTAAATCTTCACAGATAGATGGGGCTATAGGGACAGTAACATGATTGATCTACCTTTAACAGCAGGCTGAGTGAGAGCGAGTCTCAGAGCGATGTTCAGGATTCCCTGAAGAACACATAACAGACCCATAATCAGTAGAACCACGCTGAAACGTCTGAAATCTGAAAAATATATAAATACGAAATACATTTGTTACTAGTTATAATTGTCTAGAACAGGGGTGTCAAACTCAAGGCCTGGGGGCTAAATCTGGCCCGTGGAACGATTATATCCGGCTTGTGGATCATATCATATTTGTATTTTAACTGGCCCACCAGTATGAGGTCTACAGATTTCCTCCAGTATAATAATATAGACCTCAGCTTGATTATTTAAAACGTCCTTGTTAAGCCATTAAAATCTGAAAAAGTAAAGCATAAGAAAGATTTTTAAAAAGTCAAGAATTTGGGGAAAGAAATTATTTTGTGTTTTTTATTTCATATTTTAAATTTTGCATCTGAAGATTACGACTCAAACTTATGATTTTGACTTTATATTTCACATTTTTATCTTTTAGATTCCCAATTTTAAATTTTAAGTCATATTTTTTACTTTGGCTTTTTAATCACATAATTTGACTTTTAAACTCATGATTTCACATTTTATCTCATATTTTGACATTTTAAATCAATAGCTGTTACTTTTTATATCATATTTTGACCTTTGAAACTCTTCAATTTTAAACTTAAGTCATATTTTTAAATTTTTAAGTCATCATTTTCAATTCTAGCTCATATTTGTACATTTTCAACTTCATATTTTGGCTTTTTAATCCCATATTTTGACCTATCAAATTCACAATTTAAAATTTTAAGTCATATTTTGAATTTTACACTCATGATTTCAAATTTGATCTCATATTGTGACATTTTAAATCAATAATTGATACTCTTTATTTCATATTTTGACCTTTCCAATCAATTATTTTTATTACTTAAATCATATTTTGACATTTGAAACTCTTAAATTTTAAATTTAAGTCATATTTTTAAATTTTTAAGTCATCATTTTGAATTCTAGCTCATATTTGGACATTTTCAACTCCTAATTTTGGCTTTTAATCCCATATTTTGACCTATCAGATTCACAATTTAAAATTTCAAGTCATATTTTGACTTTAAAACTCATGATTTCAAATTTGATCTCATATTTTGACATTGCAACCTTATGATTTCAACTTTCTTCTTGTATATTTGCTCTTTAGAAACATTTTTTTTCTATTTTTAATATGGTGTTCTGATCTTTTGAACTAATAAATGGGAATTTTTTATCTCAGATCATTTTTGACTTTTTTGAATTTCCAATCGATTTATCATCAGTGCTGTTTTTTTTTTCATATTTTATTACTGGTGAAAATGGATTGATGGTTTATGGTTAAATGTTGACCCTGTAAGGCTCTCAGGCTAGACCTGAATCTAGAATCCAGCCTCTGCTGTGATTGAGTTTGACACCCCTGGTCTAGAATATTAAAACTGCATTGAAATGGATGGACGTAGAGAATGTTTCAATCAAGAAATAAATAAATAATAATCTTAGGAAAAAAGACACATTCAAAATTTAAAAAGCATATAAACAACCAATTCAAATTTGGGAAAAAGGCTATAACAAATAGGATTTAAAGGAAATTATACAAATAAATGTTTAATTAGTCACTCGTCATCCTCCAAATAAATTTGAAGAGCTCAATTGATTATAAAAATCAGTCCATTTCATTCCTAAATAAACACATCTGCTCTTCTGTGACCCCTGATTTCTGTTACTCACTGAGTTTATCGTCCTTCTCTGCAGTGGCATCTTTGGGTTCAGGTCTGGGGAGCTCCTGATACTCGCCGACCTCGGCGTTGATGTAAGAATCTCTGGAGGAGAAGACAACGGCCATGTTAATCGGCAGCAGTGAGGAGAAGTGTTTTAAGGCTGATGTTGTGAAGCGTTTCTGCTCACGGCGTCTGTTCCTGTTTGCTTCTGCTCCTCCTGTAGAGGAACTGTCCATCTCATCCTCTGTCACAACATATTTTTTATATATGTATTTTCTGTGATTTCATCCGTCACTTCTCTATCACATCATTTTTGTACATGTATTTGGATTCATTTTTTTTCTATGACTTTTTATAAATACCATTGATACAGCTGCTTCATATCGTTATACTTCTCAGAGTTCTGTTTCTGTATTCATTGGTTTTACACCCAACAAATTCACGTTGTGTGTAAAAGAACTTGGGAATCAACAAGAAATTGGAATACTTTCTCTTGTTTTTCCAGTGGATATGTGATGATATAAAAACCCCTGAGCATCCTGATCCCTACAGAGAGTGCCTGCTGTGATTTCTATGTTTCAGATTGAGTTTTTTAATTTAACACTCCATCTCAGACTCATATACATAGACTCATAAGGCCTAGAGAGCTAAGGACATGTTGTGTATCTTGGCAGCTTCTGCACTACAATCAGTCAAGACATTTTCCAATCCACATGGCCAGATGGGGAATAAAATCCTTCCAGAGAGTTCTGGGTCTGCCCCGGGGTTCCCATCCAGTTGGCTGTGCAAAGAAGATCTCCACGGGGGAGGTGACCAGGAGGCCTCCTGATCTGGGCTCCTCAGTTATCTCTAAATCCGGGTGTACACTGTACTGGTTTCCCCTGATTCAGACACGAATTTTGAGTTGTCAAGCTAACTTTTGTTTGTTGTGCTGTGTACAGGGGGATAAAATGGCCGGCCAAAGCCTGACTATGGCCCAAGCAGCTGCTCCCGGCTAGTCTGATGGATCTCTGGTGTGTTTGCTATTTTGGTTCAACAACCGAACAGTGCCACCTCAACTTTGGGGAATTTTCCTTTGTAAACTGTCAGACGTCTAAAATAGTCACAAAAACAGCAGAAATGATTTTCTAATCCCCCCAGTAAAAAAAAGAAATAAATGAGCAGGAGACATGCCTCCAGCTGACACGAACGGTGATGTTTGCTTGTTTGCGTGTGAAAGAGAGAGAGATAGCGTGAGACGGGACAAGTTGTTCTAACTGGCCCATCAGTATGAGGTCTGCGGATTTCCTCAAGTATAAAAATGTGAACGTATCCTTGATGATTTAAGACATCAAGTCACAAAATCTGAAAAAGGAGTAAAAATATTTAGATAAGAAGTCAGGAATGTGAGAAAAGAAATCAATTTGTGTTTTAATTTCACATTTTCAGTTTTACATCTCAGAATTAAGACTCAACCTTACGATTTTGAATTTTTTTTCGCACTTCGAGCATTTCAACTCATAATTTTGACTTCTCAAATAATAGTTTGAGTTTTAAGATTAATAATTCTAAGTCACATTTGGACTTTTTGACCAATTATTTTGTATTTTATCTCAAATTTTCAACTCAAACTTTGACTTCAGAATCCCATAGTTTGACCTTTTAGACTCACAATTTAAAATGAATCATATTTTGACTTTTAATTCCATGATTACAAATTTTTTTTCATATTTTGACCTTTTAAACTCATGATTTTGTCTTTCTTTCTAATATATTTGCCTTAAAAAACATTATTTTTTCAATTTCAATTTCATGTTTTAAGCTTTTTGAACTAATAAATTTACTTTTCTCGCAGTATGAACCTTTAAACTTATCTTTGTAACTTTTTAAATGCCAAAATCATATATCATCAGTGCTAAGTTTTTTTCATATTTTATTACCTGTGAAATGAGGTTGACAGTTTATGGTTAAAAGGTGAGCCTGTTAGGCCCTCAGGTTAGACCTGAATCTAGAATCCAGACCCTGCTGTGATTGAGTTTGACACTGACTTAGGACAAAGCCCCCTTTCCACCCAAGGAGCAACCCACCATTTTGGGCAGAGAACCAAGGCCTCAGACTTGGAGGTTCTTATTCTTACACCAGCCGCTTTGCACTCAAACTGCCCCATTGCTCACTGGAGGTCCCCAGCTGAGGAAATCCAGTCTGTTGCTGCGACAACCTGTTCTGTTTTTGTATTAAGTTATGGAAATACAAATGCAGTTTTTAGAAATTTGATTCCTCAATTAAAGGAGGACATAATTAGTTGATAAATTAAATAAACAGCTGCATCTTTCAGCTCATTTCGTCACCTTTTGGTCTTGTGCCAGTGTCTCTCAGTGAGGAAACATCCTGTTGAGAAAAGGTTGTGGAAAAGAGTGAACACAGCAGCAGCTTTACCCAACAGTGTGAAACATGTTACAAAAGTAAGAATGGCTCAAAACACTGACCTACATATTACATAAAGACTTTTATTTCCCATTAAGGGCATCAACGAGGAGGGGATTCTGATATTTACATTTACAGCAGAAATAAAACATCAGATGTGTGGATGTGTCTGGGGAGAGGAGGATATTACCAGTGAATAAAAGGTTAGTGAGGCTCCTCCTCCTCCTCCGGCGACGCACGACGACAACGTTAGGAGACGTGTATGTGGAAAAAAGTTGGTCCCTAGTGACTTTACTCACTTCGTGGATTATTTGGAGTTATTTTGGCCAGATACCGCTCTCTTACACGCTGCCATTATTTTCTCAGCTGGCAGCACATCCATTTCCTGAGAGGGGCGGAGTCAGACAGCTCATTAACATTTAAAGCCACAGACATAGAAACAGTAAATATGAGCAGGGCTGAAACAGAGGGGTTATTAGGCATGCACAAATCCAGCACTGGAATGTTCTTTCAGCAACAAACTTCCCAGGCATGTTTTTGGGACCTCTGAGACCAATATAAACTTGTCTTTAAGGGGCAAAATAACAATAAAAAATGATTTTAAGAAGGATATATACATAACATTTGATATCAAATTTAAATTTTAAGATGTTTTTTAAAGATAAACTTCATAGACTTTAAGACCCAATCCCACCTTTAATTTCCAACCTTTTAGAATAATGACACAGTTATGTGTATGTTCTGTGCTAATTGCAAGGGTAAAAATGTAATAATATGGAAACAAAAACTCTGGTTGCATTATGGAGCATTATCTTCGAGAATTTTGAAATTAGACTAAAGAAAAAAAGACCTTGGATGATTGCAAAAACAAGGCAACAGTAAAAGGTCAGACTTTTTTACTTTAACAACCTTAAAGGAGCTGTACCACAGTCTAGAAGTACTAAGTTACAAGCTTTGCACTGCAGCTAACACTTAAAACAACAAAAGTAGAGATTTAAAATTAAAGAAAACATTAAACTGAAATCTAATTAGCTTGACTTAAGATGTTTCACACATACACTGAAGTACGAAGGGGTTTTTTTAACTCTTAGCAGAAGTGAACTACCTCCATCTGTACCAGAGCCAAGGCAGTGTATTGTGGATGAGAGCGGTAGTGAGCTCTCACACCAATCAAACAACCCGGACTTTTGGGTTTAGTGTGCCAGTGCATGGCATGGATTGCTTAGTTTGAGTGACTCAAACAAAAGAAAAGCAACATGGGGAGTTCTGTGCATGCATGAATGAGCCTTATGATGTTAAAATGATGTTTGTGTGCTTACCTCAGCAGGAGGTTCCTGGTCATTCTTCCATGATGCATCTGATCCCTTTAATCTGCAGGAACAAAAATGTGTTAGTATAAAATATCAGTTTGGTTTGGACAGGACCCTATTATGCAAAAATGTACAACTACTGCAACATAAACTCTCACCCTAAATAAACTCACTAATCAGTTATGGTTCTAGCTTTAAAGCACACCCAGCTATACTGTATATGTCCTATACTGAGGAACAGGAAGTCAATTCTGATATTCATCATTTTTACATTAAGATTAGAGTTGTTGAAAATAATCTCTTCCACCATGCGTCATGGTAAGGATGTGGACAATTCTGCATGGATACAGAAGCAACACATGACTGATGCAGAAAGATGCTGCTTGTGTATTTTCCCCCTTCAGTTGGATCTACAGTAAGTACAAAATAATGACCCACTTCCCTTTCAGACAGATTTGCTTTCAATTTATTTCAACAATAGTCTGTTTAAATGGCATAGCCTTTTTTTTTCCTTGCACCACTCATATGTGACACTACCCAACCAATCAACTTGGTTTAGAAAGGCTCAGGGTCTGCAGAGTACAAGAGATAAAGAGTAAGTCAGGCCAGAAAGGATATATAATGCCTCCAGCGAGGTCTAGGTCTACCCCAGATCTCCTCCCAGTTGGACATATCCTGAAGATCTCTGAAGAGAGGCGCCCAGGATCATTATCTCCATTATCTCTGTAGCTTGAGCTCTCCCTGGATCCCTGAACTCCTCACCCTCTCTCTAAGGCTGAGCATAGCTGTACTCGTTGGGTGTTGTGTTAGGGTGTACTCACACTAGGCCATCCGTACCGTGCCTGGGCCTGTTTCAGCCTAAAGTCTGGTACGTTTAGCCAGTGTGAGTGCAATTGTTCCGTGCTTGACGGCATGCTTCGCGCCCGCACGGACGCCAAATGAAGGAGCACAAGCGCAGGAATGTGACGTAGTGTGAAGTAACAACAAAAGGACCCGCTTGAGGGCGCAGAGAGCACACACAGCCGCCTGCTAGAGACAGCAGGATCCCAGTCCAGTCCACAATTCTACCCAGTTTCGAGCAAAGTCAGGCTTTAATGACTGTAAGAGGATTTCTGGTTTGTAAAATAAAGCTTCTTCCTTTGTTTTAGTCACAAACAGCAGCTCACAGGATGAGGCCAACTTAACTGAGTTAATTGCAATCTGCCTCTTTAATTTGGAAATTTATTGTGACAATACAGTTTGTTAGTTTGAATAATCCTGCTTCCATTCCTATACAGGGTTTCTGCAGAAATCAGCCAGTCAAATTTAATGCTTTTTAATGCCATTTTAATGCTATATAGTAAAATTTTTAATGCCATGACCGTGAACTTAAGAAAAATTACACAGCTTTGTTTTTTTGGAAAAGATGATTATCATATGACAACTGTCACTACAAATATCTCATCTTAAACATATCAGAACTTATGGAGCTGAGGGAGAACTTATATTGCACTGGAGGGTGACCACTAGTTCCCCTTTAAGCCATGTGCCTTCGTTCGTTAGTTTTTGCGTCCATCTCTGTCTCAGTGTTTTTCAGTTCATGGCAGGGTTCACTTTTTTTGCCTATAGCGCTGGTGCTACAGAGGTTGACAATCTTGTAGCACAGAACACAAAACCCGTAGCACAATATATAAAATGTTTGTTACATCTTTAAAACCAACATGTAATCAAAATATATGCTTAGTAAGTGATTACACTTTAAAAACAAAGCCAAAACGGCCAGTATTACATTTGTCATTAATGTCTACCAAAGCACACAGCCAATCATAGATGTATTGCATTCATCTTTTTTTTCCTATTTTTGGCAGAACTGAAAGACAGCAGAAGTCTTTTTCTGTGTTCATCCTTATTACTTAAACTTTAGTGTGTTCTAGAGACTGTGTTTCAAGGACTGAAGTGTTAGGTCTAAACTACATTTATATATTGGTACTGACATCAGCTCAATTAAATTTGTAAATATCCCCATATTGTATAAAACCCAATATTGTTCATTCCTAGTCAAACTAATAAATATAGTTAAGTTTTATGTTATTATGTGGGCCTTTTCAATGGATTTCTTGCAGGCCAATTCAAAAGGACCAAGGGCCACAGTTGGCCCACAGCCCATAGTTTGGACACCCCTTATATATCTACTGATACTCAGAGTAATAGGAAAATATTCCGAACATTATTAGACATTCATTACACACTGTTAGAGTTTGGTCCATATTGTAGTATCAAACTGGGGTCTGATGTCTACAGAGCTAATGTAAATGAACAGACGCTCTTTTCTCTAACAGTGTAATCATAACAACAGTACTATTGGAGTTCAACGGTAACTAAAAAAACGATCTCTAAATCGCATCTTTACCCGAACAATAACCACAAAGTTTATGCAGTGTGCTCCTGTCTCTCTCTCTCTCGTACACTGCTGTCTGTCTGTCCGTGTCATATCAGACCTGTATGCTACATTCAGACGCGTATTGTCTTCTTAACCAAAGAGCAGCAGGTACGATATTAGTGGAGAAAAAAATGCATCGTTTCATCAGAAGTTAGCGCAGACTGAGCGCTCTGTCCTCTCACTAACAGCCAACTCACTGCGACCATCAGTGCGTAATTGGAAAGGACGAGGCTAACGCAGAAGTAAGCTAGTGGATACAGGTTTTTAACATCGTCTAGCCTATGTGCTTTAAAATAAAACTTGGGATTACCGCAGCGCTCCTCTTCAACATAATGACACCTGTACTGCGTCTGCCCTGAGCCTGCCCCGTCTGTAAGAGCTGCAGCAGGTCCCTCGCTTGTGCTCCAGACGCACAGGATGGCGCATGACGAGAGGAAAAAACATTCTGCTTGAGTCTAAAATGTATCAGAAATAAGAAATAAATTAACTGGGCTTTCTGGGAAACTACAGAAAGAATTTTTAATGCCACCGAGAATCAAATTTAATGATTTTTAATGCCATTTAAGGCCTTACTTTTCACAAAATCAATTTAATGACTATTAACGCTTTTTAATGCCCCGCAGAAACCCTGCTATAGCTGAGTTAAATTTTGAATGAAGCTTGAGGAAAATCTTCCAAGAAGGATGGAGACTGTTAGCTAAATTAGCTACAGTGCTAACACATCAGTGCTAACATTAGTAAGTGTCAATATGTTGCTACACACACAAGTGTTCCTTGTGTGTAAAGCAGTGGTCCTCAACCTTTTCTATTGGCTGAAATTTGTGCCACCAGAAACTGAATTTGAATAATGATATTGAATTTGAATAGCATGATTTAAAGTTGAATTTAATGTTTTGAAACTGAATTTATTGTTCTGAAATTGAATTTATTTGCTTTGAAATTGAATTTTTTTGCTTTGAAATTGAATTTGTTTGCTTTGAAATTGTATTTTACTCACTTTAGCTTTCAACTCTATATATTCCTTAAATTCAACAATAAAGCATTCAAATTCAGTTCATTCAATTCAAATTCAGTTCTACAGTTCAATTTCAGTTCAGCGTGGCACACGTTTACGTCATCCACTTCCGTGAGGAAGAGTAATCGAGCACAGATAGTTCTAAACTCAGCGGGACTGCCGAAAATACAAGTAGAAGAGGAACTGAGTGGAGCTGGCATCTTTTCTGTGATGTCTCAAGACCAGGGATGCAATAATCAGGTTTGTATTAAGCTTAAAATTATTCATATTTATCATCGTTTACAGGAAAAGAACACAGTGTAAGTCCTAACATTACTGTAGCTATTGGAGCTAGCTACTAATATAGTTCAGCATAGCCGCAGTCAATTTGACACGGATAGCTGGCTTACAGTATTTTCCTCCAGGGCATGTAATGCCCAATAGCCAAGTTACCTTAACGACACTTAAAATAGTTATTATATTGCTATTC